>NW_006376955.1:0-1224 GCF_000327345.1 Myotis davidii | reverse complement strand
ATGCCCTTTGGGCCTCTCACCCATATCAATCTCCCTCCTCCATGTTTGTTCCTCCCTCCTTTTGCTTATTCGACGAGTTTCTCCTGAGTGAGTGCCTACTTGTAAATAAGACAGACACGGGTCCCTGCCCTTCTGAATCCAACATTCTTGTGAGAGAGACAGACATTCATCAAACATGGACAGAGACATATAAGTACACACTGAGATTAATGCTAGGCTGGGGAGAACAGAGAAAGACTACCCACGGGGCCTGATTCCAAAGAGACAGGGAAGGCTTCTGCTCACTGGCTAGCAATCTGGATTATAAACTGCCCCACGAGTCTGAAAATCGCTCACAGGGAGAGACCATGGATAATTTGGGTTGGCAGCTCATACAGCTTGCAAGCCCCTGACTCCGGGTAGGCATTTGTATTTGCTGAACAAATAGATGAGTGAATCAGCAGGCTACTCGGTAATATTTCTTATATTAAATATTTTTAAGCCCTTTCAGGTGCAAAGATCTCAGTTTAGATGTCCTCCAAGCTCATAGCACAGAGAAAAGCTAACAAATCATTAGATTGAGAGGGTGCAGCCCATTTTCACAAACTCTAAAGAAACTGTGACTTTGCTTCCCTCTTACTGGCTTTCTCCCACAAAACTACTTTAATATTCAATCCTGGGCCCTCATTCAAGCTCCAAGCCATGCACACAGGACTCTCTCAGGCTCTGTCCTCGAGCTGAGCCCAGGCTCAGCCCCATCAATGCAAAGCTGACAGATGTGACCACAGTGGAGGCAGAGCTGGCTCTTGGTGGGGATGATCAGGACACAGAGAGGGGAGGGGGCACCTGTGCCTTGGAGGAGGGAAGAGGTTGAAAATGCAAACTATGGGGTTGACATATTGATTTTGCTTACTGTCTATTTTGTCCCCTGCTGCATCTCTGGTGCCTGGCACATAATATACACTCGATACTTATTTGTTAAATAAATGAGTCAGTGAGTGAAAGGGGAATTGGGCGTGCCAGTCAAGGCACTGAAGTGGTAACACAGATGGGCCATGCAGCAAAGCTGTACCTAGTGGTGTCCTGGCAAAGGTGTAGTTCCCACATGAGCACTGGCTATTTTCATTTATCTTAAAAAGTAAGACAAAAATGCCCCTGGCCGGCATTGCTCAGTGGTTAGAGTGTAGACCTGCACACTGGAGGATCACAGGTTTGATTCTTGCCCCCCAGATTAATGTGTCTGTC
>NW_006376954.1:0-1224 GCF_000327345.1 Myotis davidii | reverse complement strand
AAACAAGCAAGAGTATGGAAAGTATGGAATATATACAAAACAGGTATCTGAGTCATTCTTCCAGCCTGCTGAGGCTCCCTTAACCAGGTTTACCCTCAACCTGAAGCTACACGTAAGTCCCTACAGTTTTCTGAAGCCTACACCTGGACTTTCTGTGATTACCACAGCAACAGTTCACCTGGACTGGAATGATTGTCACCTTAATGGAGTGGTTTTTCCTTCTGCCCAAATAGAAAAGACATGTAATTTTACAATGCAATATCATATGCAAAGAGCCCGGATACATAATAGACTTTTCATGGATGCTTGTTTCCTCCATGTTACTCCCCTAAGTAACAACCAATTGTTTCGCATTTCCATAAATAACAGACATAAAAGGTGGAAATTTAATTTTTTACAGAAATAAAAAGAAAGGGTTGTGCACTTTGACCATAGGATTGATTCAACAACCAAGAGGACAGGTTATGGATAATTTTAAAAATAGGACTGGCGCTCTCCTGCTTAGAAACTAAAAACTAGAACTCCCTATTCATCAGTAACATGGACTAAGTGTCCCATTGTGTCAAGAGCACTGAATGAGATACCATGCTATTTTTGAAGGCAGAACACCCTATGATTCCTTTCAAAAGGATTGCCAATGTAAAGATAGCCATAATCAAACAAAATTCAAATACCTAAAAACCAAACAAAACCTTGCACACAATCATTTGTGGTATTTTGGCTATGCTTTGACTATGATGGTATATTTCTTCCATTGATAATAATGATCTTGTTTCCAACATGTCCTAATACCATTGTACCCTCCAAAGGATTTAGTACAGCAACTGTGAATCAGAAGGTATACCTTCTTACTTTAACTGCTAATGTTCTATTGGAAGTGAAGATTATTATACAAGTAATACGTGACAACTTCTTCCCAAGGAACTTATCTAAAACATGACATTTTTGTGTAAAAAGAATCATGTTCAAGTTCAATATTAAGAAATTGCTTAGCCTCCTATTTCAGCATCTATATCATTATTGCTGTGCTTGTTAAATTTCTCTTTCCTACTTGACTGTAACTTCTTGGGGGCAGAGAATGTGTATTGTGTATTTTTTTAAGTCCCTGAAGCATAGTAGGGGCTCAAACAACTTTGTGAAATGAGTAAATGAATGAATGATGCAGTATTAGATACTGTATAAAGCTAAGATTCAGAGGAGTTTAAAATCAGTAGCATGCCCAGC
>NW_006376953.1:0-1224 GCF_000327345.1 Myotis davidii | reverse complement strand
AAAAAAATTTAAAAATCCAAATGCTTTAGTTGCCATAAATGGTCCTTCATAATCTAGCCATTGGCTATTTTTCTAGATTTATAACCCAGCCCCTGGATATCTTCCAAGACTTATTGTCTAAAACTTTCTGTGGGATGTATTCTTCTCTCTGGTTTCACCAACCACTTGAAGGTCCCATTACTCCTTCATAAGCCATTTGCCTGGAATCACTGGACTGTAACCTTTTTCGGGATAAAGGTCATGTTGCTTTAACAATGGTATTCAATATCCCAAGCACAGTGCTTACTACACAGTAACTCTTCAACATATATTTATTGAATAAATAAATGGTCTTCTTTTACCTACTCCTCTCTCCACTTTCAGTGTAACCAAGTGGTTAGATCTGGGCTTCAGAACCAATGAAGTGGATGAGTCATGTGTGGCTTTCACATGTACTCTATGCATTTCTGTGTGAAAGGGTTACAGAGGAAGTTCACTCATATGCTATAATGTAACTTGAAATATAAAGATAAGAAAACATTTTATTAAAAATTTCCCTGAAAGAGAGGACAAGGTTAGCTGTTATTATTAGCCGTTATCATCTTTTAATCCTCTGTTTAAATATCACCTCCTTTCTAAAGCCTTCCCGTATTCCCTTTAGGCTTAGTTGCTTCTCTATCTTTCCAATTTCCATTTTGCTTTTTATGTCTCTATATCTATGCATTTCACTGCTTTGCAATTATTTATTTATGACCGTTTTCCCTACTATGATGTGAAGGAGAGCACAAGGCTTACTAACTCAACTTTATATTGTAAAGGCTTAACTCAATATATATTCGATAATGACTGATACATATGACTCCTTTCTCAAACAACTCACAGACTGTACAAGACCCAGGTGAGAAGGAAACATCCTTTATTTAGGCAGCAAAATTCCTCATCTGCTTCCTGTTGTTATTCTAATGCCCCTTCAAGTGAAGCATGCCTGGCCCACTCGTCTGAAATGGCTTCATCCCATCTTTGTTCATCACTCTCTTTTTGCCTTCCTTATTATATTTTCTCCTTAGCACTTATTACCATCTAACATGGCATACACTTTACTTATCTCTTTATTGCTTGTCTCTCTTCACTAGAATGAGATTCATGAAGAGAGATATGTATCTGCTTTGTTCACAGCTCTATCCTTAGAGCCTAAACAGTCCCTGGCATACTGAAGGTATCCAATTTGATATTTGTTGAATGAAT
>NW_006376952.1:0-1224 GCF_000327345.1 Myotis davidii | reverse complement strand
CTCTCTCCCTCTCTCCCTCTCTCTCCTTCCTTCCTTCTTTCTCTCCCTCCCTCCTTTCCTCTAGCTAAGCATGTTCTTGGGTGACGATTCAGAAAAATAATAAAAAATTAAAAATGTGATTTTTTAAAGGAGCATTTTATGTATTGTTACTTTTTTGAGATGCAGAAACCTGTATGCATATAATAGAGTCATATTTTCTGCTAGTAAAATGGTTCCTGACTCATGTGACAGAATTAAGTACATCAAAATTTTTTTCATGTGGTTATGCAGAGAGCATACCATCTTCCCAGTGCCTGAATGAATTTGAAACTATTTTGATAGAAAACTTGCCTATGGTGTAAAATTTAAGTTCTAGATTCATTGTGCGTATTGCTATCATTATTGTTATCCCATCTTCTCTTTATGAGGGACCATAATGCGTCCTCCACATGTTCTTGCTACACTATCTGAGACAGGGTTTTGTTTTTTTTTAGCATGTGGCCCATGAACCAGCAGCCTTGGCAAACATAAATTCTCAGGCCTTACCCCAAAACAATAGAGTCAGAAATTCTGGGCATGTAGCCCAGTGATCTGTGTTTTAACATGCCCTTTAGAATGGGAACCATTGCTCTTAGCCATAGCATAAACCAGTGAAATAGGAGCCCTTGTCCCCACTTGAGAGCTATGGAAACAGAGGCTGAGAGGATGTTACACAGTTGTGAAGTAGCAAGACCATGGATTGAATTATTCTGTCTTGAGGACAAATACTTATTCCAGACATCATTCTGGCTCATTCATATAACTAATGAACCAAGGCACTGTGCTTCCACTCTGTGCTTTTGTAGAAGACATGCCAACAGGTAAGATAAGCTTCCTGAACTTACTCTCTTAAGAAGATAAGGCAGGAAACAGTAGCAATTAAGTGTCAAGTGACATCATGATCAATGTCATAGGATTTCAGAGAAGAAAGAGCTGAGTGTGCACTGGACTCCTTGTGAACTGTGCTCTCTGGAGTTGTTCAAAGTGCCTCAGGTTGCTAAAACTCTGATCAGCTATCTCCAGAAATAGGTGGCTCTTAGGCCTGTAAGGACAATGGGGATAAGTAGCTGGGGGCAGAGATGGTCAGTGTTTGATTAGCAAAGGGACAAGAAAGGAGTGGCTTTCAAATGATGAAATGAACCCAAAATGGATTAAATACTGAAGCATAAGACCTGAAACTGTAAACCCCTGGAAGAAAACATAGGG
>NW_006376951.1:0-1224 GCF_000327345.1 Myotis davidii | reverse complement strand
TCTATCCAGTGAGCCAAACTGGCTAGGGCTCCTTTTCTATTATTAATAGCTAGCTAATTACTATGGTTTCACTTATACTGGCCAAAGGCCCTGCAGGATCTGACCCCCATCACTTCTCTGACCTCACCACCTGCCACTCCTATTCCCCCTGCTCTAGCCACACAGCTAATTCCTTAGCAGGCCAGCATGCTCCTGCCTTAAGGCCTTGGTATTAGTTGCTCCCTCTCCCTGGAATGCTCTGCTCCTGGAGATTTACATGGTTGAAAATCTTTGATATACACACAGCTGGAAATCTTAGTCACGTGGCTGAGTGTCTAATTCACCTCCTTCAAGGTTTTGTTCGGATGCCACATTCTAAAGGAGGTTCCTCTTTAAAATTGCAATCTGCCTCCTTCCTCCCAATCTCTTTACTCCCATCTAGATTTTATCTCACAAGTACTTACTTATCACCTTTCAATATCCTATACAATTTACTTATTTATTATGCTGATTGTTATCCCACCCACTGTCCATACCACTGGTGTGGAAGCTCTTCTGGGGCAAGGAACTTGTGTCCCTTGTTTCTTGATCTATTCAAGTGCTCACACTGGTGTCTGATACCTAGTAGACACTCAATACGTATCTGTTGAATGAACATTAGGCTAATCAGGCTAGGCTAACTTGCTCCTTTCTTGTTTAAGATTGGTTGATACACTTGAGTGAGAAAATGTGGGATCCTGAAAATCGCACTGCAATATAGAGAAAGCATCAAGGGTTGCTGGAATCGTGACCCTGGCCCCCTGAGCAGCCTCTTTTCACGCATGCCTTTCCTGAAAGAGGCCTCCCATTCCAAGGCTCAAATGGAATGCAGTTAGTGGGCAAGGGCAACATTCCTGGGGAGATTAGAAAGAAGAGGTTCCTTTCTACCCCTTTGTTCTGGGTCTATGCCTGGAGGCGAAGTCCATTAAGCAGAAAACAATTGGTGGTGCTAAGAAATGAATGACCAAACAGCCTGATATTTCAGCTCAGTAGGGATTGGGGTACAATGGTGAAGCCCAGCAATGTTACTAACTTCCTTTCATTTACTGCGTTCCTTTGTTTTGTTTTGTTTGAGGTCCTATTACGTGTCAGACACATGTTGACCTTGAGGAAACAATGGCAATTAATATAAGTCCCTGTCTTCATGGAGCTGATGTTCTGGTTGGGGAAACAGAAAATAATCAAGTACAATATGACTATGATACT
>NW_006376950.1:0-1224 GCF_000327345.1 Myotis davidii | reverse complement strand
CCCCAAATGCCAATAAGACTGATGTTGAAAACATCTGCCCTAAAGAAAGGAGTTCTAAATGATTATTTTTGAAAAAGATAAACGCAGGCTTCTTATACAGATACAAAAATATCTTAAATATTTTCTTTTAGTCAATCAATGAGGGAACCAGAGAGGTGTTATAAGTGGTTTAACAGAAAATCTGTAAAAACCAATTTATAGATTAGGAACTTGAAATGTATGTGCAAGTGAAGGCAAAACTATCTTTTCCACCTGATGGGACAGGAAATTCAACTGGACCTCTATTGGACCAGTAAAGATTATCTACAATTTACAGGATTGTAAAATAGTTCCCACAGAATCAGAATAAGGTAACACTAAAGGATGTACTATGGACAATGCATAGTTTTTCACCGAGAGAAACTTTTTCCCCTACAGAAAAAAGAGGAAGTAGAGACATTGGTCACCATAAAATAATACCATTGGCCAAGTATATTCTTGTGGCTTTGGGTAACCTTCACCAGAGAATGAGTTTAGTCAGTATAGAAACAATATTTCTCTTTATCTGGCATTTCAAATTGACTTATTCAAGCATCTCCTCAAATGTATCCCCTTCTCCTGGAAGGTGCACATCTAAAATACACTTTTTAAGTAGGATTTTATATTCTTTACCTCCATGTTAACCAAACTTAAGCTCCATCAGAATATTGCACACATGAGAAAGAAAAAAATTAGTACGTGATAATGTATTATCTTTGTCACCTAGATACTAAAACTAGAACCAAGTGTTTTGTCTTTTTAAATGAATCTTGTGGAAGAACATACCATTTTTCATTTTAATATAACCATGAGAACAGTGTAATATCTCTTAATAATCTATAGGAAGGACAAATTAATGATTCATAGAAAACCACAGGCCCAGAAATAATGATTGAGACAATAAGTTTAACAGAGACTAGTTAGAATGTCTGGTATAGGCCCCTAGGGAAGCATGGATGATTCAAGCTCATATAAATCACTTATGAATTGTGATGGCTCACCATCTTAACTTCATTTATGTCTGAATTGTTTCACCACAGTTGGCCAAGAGTGCATTGCAATCAAGATGCTAAATTCTTTTGGATTTCTAACCAGTTGATTGAATATGAAAATAATTTCTTCAGTCACTGATACCAAATACATTCATTTTACTAAATTTGAAAAAAATGAAAGCAAAAGATCCTATATAATAAAAGCCTAATATGC
>NW_006376949.1:0-1224 GCF_000327345.1 Myotis davidii | reverse complement strand
TCTGTGGGCCAACGCTCTATCCACTGAGCCAAAAGCGCAACTAATTTATCTTGTTCCAGGGAGATGGAGAGTTTCATAAGGGCAGGGATGAAGTGTTCTCTCTCTATCTGGGATGAAGATGTGGGTAAGGAATCCCCATCAGTTGTAGAGATGATTGCACAGTGGTCACAACTGACCTATAGACTAAGGTTTCAAGATCTATAATGGACAGTCATCAACCCTTGGAGATCCCCGCTTTAGACCAGTTATCATGGTATTCATCAAATATTTGTTGATTGTTGTGAGTGGCAAATTTCCCAATCTCTGAGGCCATCTTTATTATGTACCAAGAGGGCTGTTTCTGAATGGAACTCTCCCCACCTCTGGCCCCACCCCATTACTAAGGGTTGGATAGAATCCATGTGTCCTTTGGACTAGGGTGCTTCATGATCTATGGTAAATCCCTCCCCTTTTTGTCACCCCAGCAGTTCCAGGGTTGACTCATTTTCTAAATAAGCCACTTGTGGTTTTTGGTCTGACATCAAATGTGGAAGAATGAGTAATTTTTCAAGAACCAGAATTATATTTGAGCACAATAAGATACACTGTGCATGTTACTCATGATCCTAGGATAAGGGGTCAACACCGGTAACAAGCACTCGGACCTTCCCCCATCCTTTCTTTCCCTGAGGTCAAGGGATAGATGAAGGAAGTGGGTATAAGTGTGAAAAAGTTTTGTGTACATCTCTTATTTTGTTGCCACGTTATGTACAATTTAACACAATTACATCTTGCTCCCTCTGCTAGATTAAGTAAAAGAAATATAGCAAAGTAGTCAAGGCCATGAGTTCCATTGCTACACTGCTTGGGTTCAAATTCCGGCCCCACCACAAACCAGTTGGGTGAATTTGAGCAAGTTATTAAATTGATGTGCCTCTATTTTCTCATTTGTAAAATAATAATAGTAGCTTGTTTGTTATAAGGAATAAATGATTTGATAAATGTTAACTGCTTAGAATTCTGCCTGGAACTTAGTAGCACTACGGAAATGTTAGTAAATATTTCCTTGAATTCATCACAATGCTTATACTTATATTAAATGCTCAGTAAATGCTTTTTAACTAAATGAATTCTCTTAAGACATATTTGGAATCAGGGGGATAGAAGTGACTACAAGTGCTAGACTCTTGGTTGGAAATAGAAGAAACTATAAAGATCAATTCCCTTGAGCATAGATATTCCTTA
>NW_006376948.1:0-1223 GCF_000327345.1 Myotis davidii | reverse complement strand
GACAACAGTATGCTGATTACCAGAGGGAAAGGGAGGTGGGAGAGGTAGGAGAGGGTAAAGGAGGGACCAATGGAAGACATATATTGAAAGTATGGAAAAAGGCATAGACATAAAGGTAGACAGCCTTAGAATTCAGGCTGAGCTGCTGCTTGACAAACACTGCCAATATGTTATAGTAAAGAAATGTTAGAAATTTCAGTTTATGTGGATACTAACTTAAGGATGATCACAAACAAGTCACCATTTCAATTTTATAGAATAGACAGACTGTAATTGGTGACTCTGTAATGCTTGCTTAAATTGCTTATCATATTGTCTACTTTTCTTTCTCCCCAAAATAAATTTTATAATAACAGCAACAAAGCCTAATTCAACCCCAGATTGTACATTTCAGTGGAGCACTATGAATGGTGGACTGGTGATCGCAAGCTAATGGGGTGCCTGCTAGAGGATGAGAAAAGCTGAAATGACTACGATTGTCAGACTTTGAAAAGGCTCACCCTCAAGAAATGTAGCGTCGCTGCAAAGTAGTGGAGGATGGTGTCTGTTTCTAAGAAGATGTCAGGCAATAATGAGGATTGCTCTATTTAAAGAGTTGTGAAGCTGTCGGGACCACAGAGAGACCTAGGCATAACACAGTGCCAGGCACAAGAAAATAATAGCTAACATTTAGTAAGCATATACTATGTGCCAGGCAATATGCTAAGTGTACTGTGTGATATATTTAATTCAGACATCATGATAACCCTGTGAGAGAGGTGGCATTGTTGTCCCCCATGTCACAGAGAGGAAAAAGAGGCTATGAGATTTAGTAATGTCTTCATTAAAAACCACAGACTCTAGAGCTCACTCCTAGCTACTAGTAGTATGCCTTTATTGACACCTACTGAAAAACTAATGGAGTGAGTACATGCAGAAAGAGAAGCTTGTTCTCCCCTTACATAATGTATGTTTTATATTTTTTCCATAAATATTGAGCACACCATAGCACAATCTACTTGAAAACAAAGACAAATAATACTCAAAATACAAAGGACTTTAAAATCAATTAAAGCCCTGAAGCTAGGTGAGAACAGGCCATTAATAGCGCCAATATAGTGCCTTAACTTTGGATAAATAGCACCACACAATGTCTTGTGAGATATTTGGATTTTGAGAATCACACTATGATATTAGTCTAGGGAAAGTCTTACTATTTACAAAAAGCAAAGATATATATATAT
>NW_006376947.1:0-1224 GCF_000327345.1 Myotis davidii | reverse complement strand
ATTTTGCTGCCTGTGGATTCCTCTAATAATTTTTGTCTAGTGTTCTTTAAGCTGACACAGAGTAGGAGGAAAAGAACAGGGAAATAATGAAAGGATCTAAGTTCATGGCTCTTCTCTCTTTGGCTGTGTACTTGTGTTCATTACTTTTCATGACACTTAGCTTTGTAGTTTCCAAATAGATTTTATGAATGGAGATGGGATACCAAGGGAGTATTATCT
This sequence comes from Myotis davidii, assembly GCF_000327345.1. Lineage (NCBI taxonomy): Eukaryota > Metazoa > Chordata > Mammalia > Chiroptera > Vespertilionidae > Myotis > Myotis davidii. The sequence continues at coordinate 1,005 of NW_006376947.1, read as the reverse complement.
TTAGAATCATTGTAACGTATCACTGTGCTAGATGTGGTTATAGGAGTTAGGATGGCATTAAAAAAGAAGACGAAGGGGTGCTGCTCGGTATAACAAATTGAGTAAGTGCAGAAGACCTTCAACACATTTGTGGTACTGAATTCTACTGAATAACCTCATCTCCACTTTCTTGTTTTTCTTTCTTTCCCTTCTAACTACAACACACTTGAGAGGCAAATTGAAACGCTGGTTTTAATTAGAGTTAAGATCAAACCTACACAAGGATTTCCTTTCAATTCGGTGATACTGTCTTTTGAACTTGAAAAAGGTCAGGTTTCAGGGATATTACATTTCTGGTGGATGAGCCTATAATGTAGGTAATAATTTTAAACTTCATTCCCTGGTGGAAAGTCACTGGCAGTGAGCACTGGAACTCAATGGGGTCTCTAAGAAGATCTAAGCAAGACAAGCATAAATATGCAAGAGGAATGTCAGTCCACACATTTCCCCATGGAATATGATCCAAGATTCATAAACATTGACAAAGCTGACCTGGGAGAGAATCTGAAAACAAAGACAGGTTAAAATGATGCCACTTGAAATAAGAACTAAAGGATCTCTTTTCACACTTTCTCAATTTTAAGTTCAAGGGTTCAAAGGTGGTGACTGCTTAAGAGTCCAGGCTTTACTATCAGACAGTTTGAATCAAAATGTGCTTAGTCACTAACTACTTGTGTGACTATGAATAGATTACTTAATCTTTATTAGTATGGGTTCCCTATTTGTATCTTAGCCCATAGATAATGTAATTTATAGATTGCTTCACACATTTACTAATAAATAATAATCATGCAGAAAATGTTAACACTTATCATGCAGTGTTACTAGCTTGCCTTGGTCTTAGAAATTTTAAGAAAGTCCTTTTGTACCAATGTCTCAGGTCAGGACTCTAGAAGGCTGCCTGTAGACAAAGATTCACTTAGGAGTAGTTGATTATGGAATTGCTCCCACAAAAGACTAGTGAAG
>NW_006376946.1:0-1223 GCF_000327345.1 Myotis davidii | reverse complement strand
GCGTTAGGAAGGTTGAGAACCACTGTTTTAGGGTATTCTTGGGTTACCAAAGTTGACTTCCATTTTGCTCCTCAGTACATTTCTGAAAACAGGGCAGCAAAAAGCAACAGCACCCAGCAGGAGGTTCCTGTTCATTAAGTTCCCAGGGCTATTTCAAACTTCAGTTACACCTTTTTTATTTTTTTACTCCTCTCAGGGTACTGTGGGCCTGGCATAGTTTCTAGTTTCTTATACTTTGTAGACATACATATGGTGTTGGTTGAGTTGAATTACGTTCCTAAGAGACAGCAAGGTGTCATGAGAATATTTGGCTTTTAGTTTGAGACTCACCATGAAGTTGTTATGGGACCTGCCATGAATTGTCACCTCTCTGGGTCTTACTGTCTTCATCCACAAAAGTATGACAATGAAGTAAGCACTATGAGCCTTTCCAACTCTGATATTTGATGGATGAAAAGGGTCAAACATCACCTCTGCTTTAGGCAGGACTGTTTGAGATATTAAATGATGTTTTCTTCCATATTTCCTCTTTTCCTCCTTTCCTCTCCAAGCCTGAGTCCAAGAGAGGTTTGCATCAGGGCCGAGAACCGGAAAGGATGAGGAGCTTTGTAGGTGAAGACTGACCTGGAATCAGATGCCTCCACCCAGACTCCCTGAAGCCTTGGTCCTGCCTAAGTTTGGCAGATTGTTCATGCTGCTCCATGGAAGTGGAGGGGAGGGGAAAATCCTTGAAGTGATTGCATTTGCCCTTGGGCTATCAGACAGAATTGCATACAGAAATGAGCAGATATTAAAAGAGGAAAAGGAAATTACAGCTTGAGTAGTGTGTCCACTTGCATATATTATTCAAAACATCCAGTTTCACTCCTTTCTTCTTTGTATGTTAGCTGATTGCTTTGGTGGCTGATAGACACAGCCTTATATGACTTAAAATAAATTTGACATTTGTGTTATATAAAGAGTTATGGATTAAATTGTGTCCCTCCGAAAATTCATATGTTGAAGCCAAACCCTCCATGTTTGGAGGTAGGGACTATGAGGAGGTGATCAAGGTTAAATGAGATCACAGGGTGGGGCCCCAACCTCAGTCTCTCTGCCATGTGAGGGCACAGCAACAAGGTGGCCTTATTCAAGCCAGGGAGCAAGTCCTAACCAGAGACAGATCATGCTGGCACCCTGGTCTCTAGATCAGCCTCCAGAACTGTGAGAAAATAAATTTATGT
>NW_006376945.1:0-1223 GCF_000327345.1 Myotis davidii | reverse complement strand
GCATGAATCCATGCACCAGGCCTCTAGTTTAATATATCTACAATACTAGAATAGCTTCCTTCTTCTGATAAATAATCAGCAACACATATGTTTCAAGCATTTTTCTCATACTAATTTTATTTTCATAACAGCATCCAAGTAGAGGCATTATCTATAGGCCTGAGATACTATAGGCCCGAGAGTTTAAGTAACTTAAACACTTTAAAGTAGCATAAGATTTATAGAGTACTGTTATCTGTACTCTTTATCCCAGTAAAGGATAAAGAAGACAAGGTCAAATCACTTAGGAATATTTTCTAAATTTTGGGCTTCCAATTTGATGCATTTTTATAATCTCTAGGGTTTGTGAGTCAGGTGAATTTAATTTGAAAAATTTCCCCAGTTCTTTGTAATATAGTCACAGTTATCCTTCTATAACTGCACTGCTCACTTTAAAAGGACAGCACTAAAACATATGGGTTAATTATTACCAAGAAGCAATGCTTTAGAAAGTGATCCATCATAGCCAACATTTCTTTAATGGAAGCTTCTTAGATATTTTTGCACATTCTGTGTGTTAAATGCAGCAGTCATGCAGGGTTTACTTGGTCTTGAATGTGAATTTGAAAAATACAGAAGGATACACATACAATAAAATAAAAAGCACATGACCTACCCACTTTCTTAAATATTTTATTAAGAAAGAGTGCAAATTGCGTTGTTCCATACCTCCAATGCCATCTTCCTAAGGGAAATCACAAGGAATCATTCAATATACACTTTTTTGGGGGGGGAAAGTCCTTTACCTCAAAGTTGTATAAATTCAGTAAGGAAATTTATTAAAGATTGAACCTAAATTGCAGAACAAGAACAATGATCCCACCAGTATGTCTAAACTTTAGGTACATGTATTTGATTACCTAGGATCAGATAGGTTGGAGTGAGGTAATAAACACATGAAATCCTGTTGGTTTAACACAGAGAATTTAGTTTTTACTTAGCAACCTTGTGCTAGATGTCCAGGTCAGTGTCCAGGGCCACTGCCTTCCATGTGTTGGTCCAGATTTCTCATGGCATCTCCATATCAATACTCTGCCTTACAGTCACCACAGCAGGAAAAGAAGTAGGCAGTTCAACACTCCGTCTAAATCCTTCCACCTGGATGTGACACATGTCACTTCTGTTCACATTTTATTCAGCCACGCTTCACCTCAGGGGAGTCTAGAAGTTGCATCCTTCTGAAC
>NW_006376944.1:0-1223 GCF_000327345.1 Myotis davidii | reverse complement strand
CTTCTTAAGTAAGGCAGTTCTTTCAGCTTTGGTCTCAATGTTATACAGGAGCCCTAGTGATGTAGTGGGGAGGTGTGGGTAGAAGAAGAGTCCTATAATCTTATGAGTAGGTCTCAGTATTTCATGAGCCTGTGTCCTCATCTGTAACTTGATAGTGATCTTCAGCTTTTACTTTTGTTTTCTTTTTTCAACAAAATGTCTAGAGGAGACTTCATTTGGGTTTTTCCCTTCACCCAGGTCAATTAGACTTTAGTAAAACTCCAGTCGGTTAACCACTAGTGAACTAGCTTACCTTGAAGGCAGTTTGTTAGAAAGAACAGAATTTTCTGATTTTATTTTCAAAATAGCCACTTTTTTTCTCCTTTACACTCAGAATTACACAGAGATATTTCCCCTCTTCACTGTCAAAATCTATTAAAGCTGCAGGAAGTAACATTCACAGAAGTTTGGGGTTACTGAAGAATGGGGTCCATTGGAATTTTAAACTCTCGCACTTGCCCATACTGAGACTCCGGCAAGTTGTCAATTACCATTTAGGTTTTTCTACTCTGATGCTGGGTCCCACAGAAGTTTCTATTCATAAGATCCCATTTGGGTAAGTTATGATTCTCTGTGACTACCTGTCTATCTTTCCAATTTGGGAGCCATCAGTTTGTCCTGTGACCTTAGTTATATGATAGATCCAGAAAAAGTTGTTGTTTTTGTTTGTTTAACTTCCTTTGTTGTTTTGTGGATAAGTGTAATGACTTCCAAGCTTCTTATACTCTGAACCAGGAACAAGTAATCAAAAGCATTTTTTCCTCACAAGTTCTACATGAGATTTTAGGCAACTCACTACTTATTTTTTGGATACTTGGTTTGCTTTCATTCTCATCTGCCTGTCTTTAATCCTTAGAGTACTTCATAGGTGTGAGCATGCATGCATGCATATATGTATATAGTTGGAGAAACAGGGTAACATGGAAAAATAGTAGGCAAAGTTTGAAACAGTGAAGGAAAAATAGAAATTTATCCAATTCTCTGGGATAATATAATAAAATCACAACAGAAGAGAGTTACTATGCATGAGTGTATACTGAATAAACACACACACACACAAGAATTTTAATGAGAATAAATTGTGATATTATTGCAAATAGTGAAAGAAGTAAACTAGTACAATGCCATTTAATATCTTCAAAAGCAATAAACTAGTATAGTGCCATTTAATAAAAGTTAAAAAA
>NW_006376943.1:0-1222 GCF_000327345.1 Myotis davidii | reverse complement strand
TGGCGATTCTGAACCGGGTTGTTCTCCGCCAGAGAAACTGCACGTTTCTAAATCATTATTTCCCCGTTTTGACCTAAACACGGAGGCGGCCCCCATCGGCCAGCGAGTGCATGCCACAACTAACATTTGCAGATCCGTCCCCCCCAAAAAGAAGCTGTTAGAATGCACCCCTGGATGCGGTTCTAACACTGAGACTCAGTTACCACAAGCAGTCTAATAGAATCACTGAGAAGCTTAATCCTCTAACCCTCTCCGATTCCCACAGGGCAAGCAGCCCCCTTGTTTCTTGCCTGGAGAGAACCAGAACCTCCGAGGTTAAGTGTTCAGGGAAGTTTTAAGGCTTCTTCTACGGGCTGGGAATCGGAATTTGGAAACCGGCTAGATCAGTAGCAACGCTGTCCACGCACAGATTTTCTGTCCAGAACCCACCGCAAGAACAGATCTCATTTCTTTCTTATAAGAACCTCTCTCCTGCCGGTTCACCCGATTCAATCACCTCTGCCTTTGATAAATGCAATCAGACCGAAGAAATAAGGTCTCTTTCGGATTCTGCTACACCGAGAGGAGGGAATCGAGCACACGAGTGGCCCTCGCTGTGTGTAGCTCAGCGCCCACGCTGGTAATTCCAGGAGATTAAAGTCGCCGTTTCAAACAGCGACATGAGCCGGCCAGGTCAAACCTTCGTTTCCCAAAAAGAAATCACTTACTCATCCTCTCTTGAAGAGCTCAATGCAATGGGGTAATGACGAAATGAGCATTGACCAAGTTTACCCAGCTCTGCACTTCCTCTCGCTTCTAAGAATAAACGTGGAGGTGAGGCATTCATTCCTCGGGTTCACACCTGTGTCTGCCCCCAGCCCCCGCCCTCCTGGGAGAGTCGGGGGGGTGGCGGGGGGGGGGTGATATAGGCTCATCCACCACGTGCTCCCAAGTTCACTGCCAGTTCCAAATGTCAAGAATGAATTTGTTTTACTTCTCTGATGTCCCCCAGTCTGCCTTGTTTAAGATTAATAAAGCAATTACAATCCTCTCAATTAAAAAGCTATTTTAAAATGCACTTTTAATTCTAGTTTGTGAGCAACTCAATTATTTCTATTTGGGTGTTTTTTTTCTTCTTCTTGAGTGGGTAATTGCTGTCTTAGAGTAACACAGGGGTTTTTTTTTCTTTTTCTATTTGTTTATTTATTTATTTTAGTTAATCCTCACCCGAGGATATTTTTCC
>NW_006376942.1:0-1223 GCF_000327345.1 Myotis davidii | reverse complement strand
TTAGGAAGGTTGAGAACCACTGCTCTATATGTTTGTCTTCCTATTAGTCTTGGAGAGCATCAGTCCTCTCTCCTTCTTCCACTCCTTCCCCCATCCCATCCAGCTAGCCTCTAAGCGCGTTTTACCCTTTGGGGCAATGTTTACATTTTCAACTACATAAATGAACTATCTTAAAAGTTTAATTCTCTTTAAGCGTAGATCACAGCAGAATTACTACTTAAATGGGTTCTGAAACGTATTCATTCGTTCATTCATTCATTCATTGATACTTAAAGAATGAAACATCTCTTAAGCAATAGAAATAAGAAAAGTTAAGTTGAAAACCACTGACTTCCACATTCTTATTCAATGCTTGGAGTTTGATTTCCTATTACAGTTTACATTTCCAATTTTATCCAGTACAGCGCTTTCTTCCAAGCCAAAGACAGACTTTTCTATGAGCCACGGGATGTGTAATAGTTATCTACTTCTCCATTTATAGCACTCATCATTTGAGAAGGTCAAGGCAAATGCATTAGGCCAGAGGGTTTTTTAAGGTCTCTTTTCCTGATGAAGGTAAAGATGGACATAGTTCTCTATGAGAAGACAAATGTCCCCCAGGGAGGCATGTCAAGCCTGCTGAGAGGCCGGGGCGGGGCAGAGAGGGGACCAGGGCGGGGAGGGCGCCACGGCACAGCAACTGGAATGCAGCTGGGGGACCACTGGTGGGTCAGGCCCAGAGAGGACACAGCCCATGAGCACCACAGCCCACTCCCGAGTGGGAGAAGAATCCTTCACTCAACAGGCTGACTAAGCATCTTCCCTGTGAAGTGGTTGACATGCATCCTTACACAGAGCCAGTGCCCTCAAAGCTCGATGGGTATTTAAACTCAAAATTCTGGCACTAAGTCATCACCAGTCTGCTCCTCTCTCCACCTGGGCAGGAGAGATGAGCAGTGCACCCCTCCTCCTGGAGTTCAAGAGCAGTGGGCTCCCAGGAACTCAGGTCTACTTGAGCTAGTGCTCTGCAGACAGGAGATGGGAGGAAGCTGGAACCCCACCTTTCTCCAGAGCTCCCATAAGGGTGCAGGCCCAGGAGCCCAGGTCCCTGCAGAGAACCAGCGAGTGCTGCCAGGACCCAACCGCTGGGTGAGGAAACTGTATGCAGGACGTGCGCTTCCTTCAGCCCTTCCCAAGAAGTCCCAACAAACTCTTCTCCAAAACACAGGATTCCCACCTACCAA
>NW_006376941.1:0-1223 GCF_000327345.1 Myotis davidii | reverse complement strand
TCTCTGGAGTTGTCTTTCTGTAATACAAATCTGAATTTGTTCCTTAAAATACTCCAGTGGCTCCATAAACTTGAGCCTCTATGGTGTGGCCTATAAGGCTTTCTCCCCATAATCTGTCCACTCACCTGGCCATTTCCCACCACCTTCCACAGAACCTCAGATGTCAGTTTTAACAATCCAAACGTGCCCTACTCCTTCATGTCTCCTTGCTTTCTCTCATTCTGCTGTCCTTGGCATACTTGCTAACACTTACCAAGGGCTTTCCATGTACCATGGACTAATGACACATACTCACATAATCCTCACTTCGATCCTATGAACTATGCCCAGTGACTATGCCTGTTCTGCAGAGAAGGCCCTAAAGCATAGGAGACTAAATGACATGCCTAAGGCTCCGCTGCTGGAACTAGTAGAGCTGGGATTTAAACCCAGATAGTGTGTCTACAGAGTCTATTCTCTTAACCACCACTCTGTATTTCCTACCAAGTCCTCATACTCAATTCAAACACCGCCTTCTCTGTATCTCCTGACCTCATTCCTGATTCTAGCACTTCTGTGACACCTTGTATGTACTTTGTGGCACTTATGACATCATATGATAATCATTTGCCTACATGACCACCTTCCCTGCCAGACTGTGTACTGCTCCAGGCCAGAGCTCAGTTGCACACATCTTCAAGTTTTCAGTGTCAAAGAGAATGACTGGCATATATGACACTTATATGCTACATGGTAATGGTTGGATAAATTAAAAGAAAGAAGATGTCCAACTGATATCTGTCGATATGCCTTAAGACTATGCCTACATTGATTGTTATTGTAATGGAATGTCTGTCCTCCTTGGCAGATGTATATTATACCATATGGTCAGATGGTAAACGTAGTAGCAACTGTATCCATTACTGTACTTCCAAGCTATAGCAGTGAATGTGAAATGGAGACTTATTACTCAATCACTGTTATTGAGTGAGGGAAACATATTTGTTAAAGTTATCCTGATTATTTTTAAAATGGAAAAATCCTGAAGATAAAGCATAAATTACAAGATTTGATTAAATGAAGACTATTCATTAACATGTTCATAGTACTTTTTTTCATCATGAATTTTCAGATAATTAAGGCTTTGAGATTGTTTTAAACACAAAACTCATAAAGATTATCTTCTGTGGTGACAAGCTCAATACAATAATAAGAAATAAGATGGAAATTTCTAACTAAAATCC
>NW_006376940.1:0-1223 GCF_000327345.1 Myotis davidii | reverse complement strand
CACCACAACGTGAATCCTGGACACCGTGCTTCTGCTATGTCATTCCCACTGTGCTGGGTTATTTCCTATCAGGGGGAACTCGGTACTTCACAAAGTGGAATGCTCATTCTCCTATGGAATGGCTCTGGCTGAAAACAGTGCCTTCTCAAGTAGAGAAGAAGTCTACCTGCTGTCATTTCTACCCGCTAGTCCCAAGTTTTGCCCTGGTGGCTGTGCCACAAGCCAGACCTTTTGGTTCGGGAAGTGCTTTGGACATTCTGGGGCTTCCCTTCTGGAAGCAGAATAATACTGAGTCTTTCAACCACCCTTATGTGCCACCCCTTATCGCTGGGCGGTCAGGTCACATTTTTTCTCCTCTCTGAAATTCCTCTTTCTGGAAATCTCCAAATGGAATCATAACCTGGCACTATAGCCCTTCCTTCCCTGCCCTCAGTCAAGGCAGAGAATGGCTTTGATATGGACTAGGGCCCAGCACCTGGGGAGGACGGCTTGCCCAGCAGACAGCAGCCCATCTGAGCTGTGCCATGGCCATTGCTCAACTGTACCATGGACTTGGCTGACTGCTGTGCCTCCCTGCACCCTGGCCAAACGCGAGAGAGGGGCTGAGGGTCTGTGGTCTGGTGGGCACAGTGCTCTCATGCTGTTGAAAGGGGTGAGGCTGCTCATGATCCTTTAGTCCAGTGGCTGGATGGTATGGAGAGAACCCCACCCTGCTGCCAGCAGCAGCACCTACTGCTCCCTGTGGGGTAGAGGACTTCTGTCCCTACCTCCTGGCCCCTGCTCCCAGGGAGCGATGTAAGGTGGGCAGGACCCAGAAAACAACATTCAGAGTCACTTTCCAGGAGCCTGGTTATTCCAAGGAACCGGTGCCCAGAGACGCCAGGGAAATGATTAGCTAACGCCCCGCACTTGCCTGGCAGTGGCAGGAGACTGCTCCGTTTCTTACAGGCTCCCTACAAGATGGGTTTTTCTTCCTGGAAAGGAGTGAGTGTCAAGAGGAGTGCGTGCATGCACAACACGGAACCAATTATCTCTGCTCCGGGAAATGGGGTGGCATTGATCACTGGGTTCCCAGGGGATCCTTAGCGTCAGTGCCCAGGCCTCCGCCAGCACCATCCATCTGCAGATGGGCAAGACAAGTGGCTGTATCTGCTGGATTCAACTCAGCTACTTTTATTCCCCAAGGGAAAAGCTAATGCCTGGGAAATATGGGGAGGCAGGAG
>NW_006376939.1:0-1223 GCF_000327345.1 Myotis davidii | reverse complement strand
CAGTGGTTCATAGTATGAGAGCTGAAACAAATAGGCAGGGCATCTCCTTAGTTGACCTCAGCTGGGAACTTGCACAAACATGTTTGCTGCTCTGTGCATGTGAGTGAAGGACAGGGAAAGTGCTGCAAGAATTGATTTTGGGGTTACAAATAGCTTTTAGTGAATAGGAGAGTTTGCAAATATCACACCTGTGGATAATGAGGGTTGACTGTACTTCAGAGTCATTGTGAGGGTTTATTGTGATAAAGTCCAAAGGACCCCACCTACTGGGCAAAGCCCTGGAAGACATATCCCTTGCCTGTTTTTCAGCGCTTCCTGCAGCTGCCCTCTGACAGATACCCAGGCCATCCTTCTGTTCTCTGGTCAGGGAATGCTGTTTCTTGCCTCTTTGCCATTGCACACACTTTGTGTTTTTACTAAAATGCCCTCTTGATCCTTTCAAAGGCAAGCTATTATTCTTTTCGATGGATACCAATATATAGGAAACCTGGCCTTCCACACCATCTGGATATTTGTCTCAGAATAAAAGGGTTTGATTTTGAAGATTTATTTTTCAAGGCACACACAAGTCATTGGGCAAACAGATGAAAATTTATTTTTATGAAGGACGTGTTTCTTCTCTTTCTCCTAATCATCAGTCACTGGTGAAATGCTGTCGGTGTCAGAGCTTGGGGGGAAAACCCCTGCTCCATTTTTTCAGGCTTTTATTCTCAAGAATTGGGGAGTCCTCATTCCTAGCCTGTGGTTTTCAACCTGGATCTAAGCTTTTATCACATGAGGCCCTTCAGAATGCTGAGGTTGGAACAAGCATCACCAAAATAAAATCAGAAATCAAGGCCAATCCTTTATGTTTTAGAATGATGGTCCAGGCCTCAGCCCTGGTCACTCCAGGTTAGGGCTAGACTTCTTAGCAGTGTAGAGCCAGTGATGCAGTGAGCACCATGAGTCTGGATCCCAGGTAACTGCCTCCAGCAGCGTGGCTAGATGTCACTGCTAGTTGGGTTGGGCTCCATCTGCTCTGCATACCCCTTGGACATGCCTGCTCTAATTCTACCTTTATCTGGTCCTGGGGCTTATTTCATCTTCATTCCAGCCTGCTAATTTCCAGTTGCTCCTGGCTTCTCCTACCTGTATGAACTGCTTTCCCACCAACCCTCCTGCCAAGGATTTGACAGTGCCATCTGATTCCAAGAAAAGGTGGCACTGTGTAGGGCAGTGATGGC
>NW_006376938.1:0-1223 GCF_000327345.1 Myotis davidii | reverse complement strand
AAATACAGAAAACAAGATACATTACATCATGAACTCCATTTTAAAGCTTTAAGTTATAGGACCTTGGATTTACTCATCACTCCCACAGTAACAAGTGTCCTGGAGGATAATTCAGGTGTTGTCTTTGTTCTAGTCTAGTGTCAAACAGATAATGCCATATGACAGAATGAGTGCCTGACCCTGTGTGCATGTGTGCATGTGTACACACTCACCAACAAAATACAACCTCCTCCCTTCCCCCAATCCCAGAACCTTAACAGGTGTCAAGAAGGCCAGGGAATAGAACCCTTTTCAGATGGTGGAAGATAAACTTGATCCTTAACATTTCCAAGTCCTTGAGGCACATCTAACTTTGCACTCTGAGAAACAGCAGAAAGGGAATGTTGTCAACAAGTAACCAATGTGGAAATTGTGTGTGAATAGTGCTAAGTACTCAGCTCAAGGCTGTAACCATTATTCGTTTGTTTGTTTTTTTGAGTAAAATCTTTGTAGACTCTTCTTATGCTTCTGTCTCCAGCCTCCCAGGAATTTCTTCTCATTGAATAGTTGGTTGATATCAGGCAAATGTCAGAAGACCCAAAATGGAACTCAATTCAATCTGATAGAGCAAATACTAAACTACTGAATGTCTATTTACAAGGTGCTGTGCAGGCCTTTTGAACACACCAGAATGAATTATGTGTAATCCTACATCCAAAGGATGTACAGGAGACGAGACAGACACAAATAATTAAGCGCTATTTTTTAAAAAGATCAAAGGACCAGGTGATTAGGACAGTTAGACCAGCCCAGGTTTCACTGGGGACAGAGCTGTTAAACTGGGACTTAGGGGATGAGAGGATCCCATAAGATCAACCAGCTGCAGTAGGAGCTGGCAAGCTTCCTCTGCAAAGGGCCAGATGGCAAGTATTCTAGGCTTTTCTGCAGCAACCACTTAGCTCTGCCTGTGTTTGACAAAGCAGCCACAGACAATACCTAAATGATAGATGTGGCTATGTTCCAACAGAACGTCCTTTATGGATAGTGAAATTTAAATTTCACATGATTTTAACATGTCATAAAATACCAATTTCCTTGGCCATCTTCACCTCTGTTTTTTACCTTGCTCTGCTCTGATAACCCACATAGTATCTAACAACCTGATCAGCAGAAGAAATACAGGTCCTATAACTTCAAGCTTTAAAATGGAATTCATGATGTAATGTATCTTGTTTTCTGTATTT
>NW_006376937.1:0-1223 GCF_000327345.1 Myotis davidii | reverse complement strand
CACACTCACATACACTTCTTAGTAGGTACTTTTTACCACTAAGAATTTTGAAAATTAAAACAATTGGAGCAAATTAGGCTCAGATTTAGGTCATTTTAAATAAAAATAATGTATAAAACTGGGAAATTATAATTAATTTAAGTAGAATACATTTAATTTTTTTAAGTCCAAAGTAGTCACAGACAATTTAATAGACCACTGGATATTTATAACATTAATTGTTTAAGTAGCAGTAAATTAATCCTTTCTTTAAAACAGGGCAAATGCCCTGACCAGGCTTTGGTTTTACATATATGAAAAGTAATTTATCATGCAAAGTGCATTCTTCACAAAACATAATGATAAGAAATTTCATTATATACCTTCTTGACCAATTGAAATGGCTGGAATCGTATATGTTTTATACTATCTGATGTTTTCAGTTCTTATGCAGTATGGATTTGTTACCATTTCCTTGAGGCATTTGCCCTCTAAAGAGGTTAAGCTTTGTGTAATTGCTATAGCATTGAAATCTCTGCATAAGTCATGGTGGTTCCAAAACTTTTACCATTCTCCAAACTGAAACTACGTCTGATAGAAATAACCTCTCTCTTTAAGCAAAATAAAGTACAAATGATTTATTCATGTTATTTAATTAAAGAACCATGTCCTAGGGATAGATGAATATAATCTTATAACAAAATCAGTCACTGGCTGAGAAATCTTATATTGGTTATTTATTGCTGAAAAATGAATCTCAGTGTAGGCACTGAAGCTCTTACCCAGAGTTCCCCCTACAGCTGGTGCTCCATTATAAACCCAAGTAACAGTGTCTCAGGTGCGAGTCCTCCCCTGATGGAGCAGGGCAGAAAAGCGTCTGTGCTATGTACAAAGTACTGGTGACTACAAATGGAGTAACATGTCCCTTTAAGTGAAGAAACTGCCATTTTTGTTTGTTTGTTTTTTGGCCCCCCCTAGGGGATATTGCTACTAATTCCCCAGAAAAGATTAAAAGTAATAAATGTTATAGGCCTTGTGGGAGGGAAACTAAGAAGTTGTAGTAATGCTTGTCCATTGAACATTGAAACAAGAACCAAATAAACTGATGATGATCAAAAGTAGACCCAGAGACAAAGAAGCATAAACAGACTGTTGAATTTCAGAGGGAAGACTGGGGAAGGTGGGTGGGAAGAAATCAACCAATGAAATTCTATGCATATTTGCATAACCTGTGTACACAGGCA
>NW_006376936.1:0-1222 GCF_000327345.1 Myotis davidii | reverse complement strand
TCTGCCCTGTTTTATTCTCTTTAACCCTTTCAAACCCTATTATTTCCTTAGTACCCTTGCAATTAAATTGCCATTGATAGGTAGCTACTGGAGTGAGATCTTTTATTATTTTTAAATACCAAGCATGAAATTATTGAAATGGGACTAAAAAATCTTTTGCTACAAAACAGCAAAATCAAGTCTATTTCTTTCATTCAAGATAAAATTATCTGAGATTATCTGCTTAATTAACACCTAACTTCTGTACTTTGGCAAAAGGAAAATCATTGAGACAAACACTGCTTATATTGCCAAATATGTGATTTTGGAAACATGTTTTTCAATCATATGGTGTGTATAGTTTGGGTCAAGCACATAGATTTTAGGTTCATGAAGAACTGTTTTAAATCTTGCCTCAGTCACTTCCTCACAACCCTGAGCAAATTACTTAAAATATACATGCATATGCCCAGTGTTCCTACCATGCTAAACTACTTAGCATTACCTAAGGTCATTACCACATTTCAACATCATTGTACCTGATGCCTCCTTTCTTACTCTCATAAAGGACTTCATCTCCGCTACCCCTTCATTGTCCAGGTAACTATTCACATGCTAAGATTCAGTTCCGTGTTACCTCTTTTAGGAGTTGTCTCTGACCCATTAGAATTTATGTTTGTACCCAGCATATCTGCCTTGAGTGTTATTAAACTCTCTTTCAATTATGTTTTATTGTCTTGTCTGTCAATTCCTTCAAAGCAGGAATCTTGACACTTATTTTTGCATTTTTACCATTTAGTATGAGGCTGGCCCACAGTAGGTCTGCAATGTATTTTGGTAAATTGAAAAAAGGAAAATTGAAAATGCAGAGGAGCTAGAGAAATTAATGGAAACTAAAGTTACAAAGCTCTTGATCTCTAATTACTGTGATAAAAAGCCTATGTGTCCACAATCACCTACACTCAACAAGTATTAGAAAAATAAGGCAAAGACTAAATGATAGCTGCAGCTACTCTTTGCTGTTCAAAGCCCAGCTCCTTGCCTGGCAAAGCCTGCAGTAGCTATACAGCCCCTCCTTTGGGATCAACTTCCAGGCCCAGCTTCCGGCCAGCTTCTTCTCTTCTTCCAGCTCTGTCTTGAAGTGACAAGAAAAAAGTAACAGGTTGCCAAAAATCAGACACTTCAAGTCTATTCTTTCTGTTGACGTAAGAAAACATTCAAACCTATAAAGAATTTTTGTGAG
>NW_006376935.1:0-1223 GCF_000327345.1 Myotis davidii | reverse complement strand
TGGTACCTGTTTTCCTCACTTAGCTCACAGGTATAGCTAATTCATTCTTTTTAATGACTGAATAATAGTCCATATGGAGGATGGATCATAAATTGCGCAGCTGTATGCAACCTTAATTAATTCAATAATACATTAGAAAACCACTATATTTTTCAGAAGTAATGTTCGTCATGCAATGTGGCTTGGTTTTGTTGTTGAAAAGAACAAACGCCAATACATTTTTTTCCTACAATAGATAGGGACCCTTGTTGATAAGCTAAAACACCATAACCCTTTTATTGTTATAGATTTGCTTCTTACTTCTGGTAAGTATTCAGTGAAAACCATATCAGAGATTTGAGGTCCAAAAAGCTCCTTGAGAATTTTCACTTAAGTGAAAATGATTTTAATCATTTACCCTAGATTGAAGGCTTGAGCAAGCATTAACTTTGGTAGGCAGTCTGCAAGTACACAACATTTTATTTGGTAATTCATTCAGATGTTATACATTATAGGTTTGTATGTAGTTATCATTCACACAAAATGAAAGGGTTAGTTTAGCTGCAATGGCTCTCTTCCCATGCCAACGTAACAGGATTCTAATTCTGCCCCCCACTTTGAGGCATTGTAAATAATAACATCTACAAAGTAGATTACAATTTATACACTAAAAATAAGGGAAAAAATAATAGGTTTCTTTCAAAATTGCCCTTAAGAAATGTGGATTTATTTCCTATTGGGCTGCAATTTGCAATATATCAGTATCCAAGGGCCAGGCTGCTCAACCTGAAAATGTTATTTTCTTCCTTTTTCTTAATGTATCAGAAGTGGATCTAAAAGGACCTCCAATATGCAGGGAGTCAGTTTAGCTCTGGAAGCTTTAGATGATAAGAACAGAGCCTTAAAAAGGACTCCCTGTTATTTCTGCCCGCTGTGAAGAAAGAACCATGCACTGCCATCACTGTAAATAGTGTTCAAATTCCCCTAAAATTCCCCTCTAATTCTCCTGGTTTTCTGTGCATCTTGGCTCCTGTGAGGTCATTTATTCTGTCACTTCAGCCAACAAGCAATCATGATAACTACATCTTTCACTCAATCTAATGCAGGAGGCTTTTCTGCAAGACCTTCAGTGACCAAGTGAGGAAAATAATTATTCAAAACAACATTGCTTCTTGTTTCTCAAGTGTTGTTGCGGACTCCTCTGCAGAACCACCTAAATGCTCCCCAATTTCGTTTTCCCACTC
>NW_006376934.1:0-1223 GCF_000327345.1 Myotis davidii | reverse complement strand
ACGTTCCCCACCCCTTCTCTAGAGGAAGAGCAGTCAGGAAGAATTGAGGAAACCCACCCACTTACATAGGGCAGTTTGCATGCAGCTCTGTTGGGGGCAGGTTGATGGACCACAGGAGCCACAGGAGTCTTTCTGCATCTATGAGAAGCCAATGCTCCTTAGAGAGATGCTAATTTTTCAGAACATCTTCCTGTGCGGATATTTCTTAAGTAATAACAGCAGGTTCCCCAGGACAGGAAATCTCAGAAACTAAGGTTGGTAGCCCTAAAGTACTTGACTCCTGCCCAGGGCTTGGGTCCTGAAAGGGTCCAAATGACTACTGAGAGATGGCAAGGGATGTCATAAGAGGGCCCTTGTATGAGTAAGATATTTGTTTATGCTGTGAAAATACTATTGAAGGAAAACATAAAACATTAGAGACATTGTTTGCCATAGAATTAATGGTCTAAAAGCAAACAGGAATATGACTTTTCTTTAGATTTGTTCATCTTTTGCATTTCCCCTACCAATATGGTCATATTTTATGTAAAAATATTACATGGGCATAAAATGTGTTATATTCAGTCTTTTCTTTTAAATTCAGAGAATAGCATCCCAATAACACTTCTCTCCAAAATTGTTGTTATATTTCCCAGAAGCGCTCAAAGGCTTTTATAAACACACTTTTATAAAACAGATATTCAATGTTAAAGCAGGATCTGTTATGTGCCAAGAAAAGCATTTATATTATAAATTTGTTTTGTTTTGTTTTTTATAAAAGCTAAGAAGAGAGAAATCCAGTTGGCTGCAATTGAATTAAGGAATGGCAAGCTATTTTTCTTTCTTGTCATTTTACAGTTCATGGTGCAATTTTATTTTTCCCATTTTTAAAGATCACACAAAACAGAGCTTATCAACTATTCTCTTGCTAAATGAAGGCAACTCATTAGTAGATATGTGGGTACATAAAGCATTTCTAAGGCTCTGGGTTTTCTTCAGTTGAATCACAGGTCTTCAAAGATCTCCCACTGGCATGAGTCACATGGGTAACACCCAGAGTGCCATTCTGGAAATGCTGCCCAGTGGAGACAAAAAGGGTGGCCACAGCAGGGACGCCTGCCCCCACTAGCGGTGTGGAGAAAACAATGCAGATAACCCCTAGGCCAGGGAGCAATGGACAGACCAGCTTCCTTTCTCATGACGTGATCTAAAATTTAAATATGTTTTCATTGATTTCAGAGAGA
>NW_006376933.1:0-1223 GCF_000327345.1 Myotis davidii | reverse complement strand
CTAGATCTCTCAGCAGCTCAATGTGATGTGATGGTTAGCATAGTAATGCATCACCTTACAGTGCTTCTCTTAACATTTCATCCAATTGATTCTTTCCTCGTTCTTACGGAAGATTTAAACCTTTCAAATAAAGTATTGTCTTTTACTCCTTCACTAGCCTCTGCTCTAGGAGATCCAGGCTAAGACACAGATCATCCCTAAGTTGGTTGAAGTCAACTGAAATTGAAGAGAAACAATTCCCTTTTTTTAGGACTTAAACAATTAATTTGCATTACAGATATTAACCATTCAAAAATATTTATAGAGTACCTACTATATGAAAGCACTGAGGTAGGTTCAGTGGGGGAGCATCTGTCTTTATGGAGAGTATATTTCAATGTGAGAAACTATTCAATAAATGAAGTAAGGTCATTATATCATACTCATTCAGTGTTATGGTGAGTAATAAATCAGGGCAGTGGATAGAAAATAGAATAGTAGATGGTGTACAATTTAAAACAGTAGGTTAAGAATTACCATATTTAGAATGTGCATTTATGGAAACATGAGATAAAGGTGAGGAGGATTCCAAATATATGTCTGAGGAAGAGCAAGCCAGGAAATGAGAATAGTATATGCAAAAAGTCTTAAAATTGAATGGTGTCTTGTGCATTCAAGAAGTAGCGAGCAGGTCAATAGGGCTGGAAAAATATGAAAGATGGGAAAAGAGTAATGGATGAGATCACTGAGAAGATTTAAAGAATCTTCACCATAACCATATATCATCATCACTATCATGTGTGGGAGGGTACTACACCAGCTCTTAAATGTTTTGCCTAGAAGAGATAGACATCACTCGTTGGTAATGGCCAACCCAATGGGCCCACCTAATTTCAAGGGGTCTGGGTAATGTGAGGAACTTGGATATTTAGTCAATAGCAAAAGTCCTTATCTTTCTGTCATCAACCTATAAATTATCTCTAAAGCCATGCAACTGATTAACTCACCAAAGGAGAGAGTTCAGATATAAAGAAAATGTCCAAAGACTGTATTGGGCCATTTATATACAACATTAAGAACTCAGAAAGAAGATTAGAAGCCAGCAAGGAAAATTAGATGAAGTAACCAAGGAGGAGAGTGTAAACCAGTTACTTGCAGGAGTCCTGGATGCTACGTGAAGGAAATATATCAAGAAGGAAGGAATTACAGGCCAAATGATTACAATAGGCCATGGAAGAAGAAGA
>NW_006376932.1:0-1222 GCF_000327345.1 Myotis davidii | reverse complement strand
AGTTTGCTTATTCTGCAGTTCTATCTGCTAGGTTTCACATTATGGAAAAGATTCTAGCACCAAATTTTTATATATTTTAATGTGTTTCAAGATGGTACAAAAGAAAATTGTGCATAATTTAAAGAATAATAAAAGAAAATGATGAATAAAATATTTGTCGTGCAATAAGAAATTAACAGTGTTCACAAGCTTCCCTCACCTTTTAGTAAAACATAAATAATACGCATGAAAATAATACACATATTCATATGAAATCTTTCTTGACAGAGAATCTAGATTTTTGCCCACCTAATCTGTAACATTCAAGCTCAAAATTTGTCTGAATGTGCCTTTTATTTCTTTATTTAGTCCCCCGATTTCTCTTCAGGAAATCATACCTTTCACCCAGTCTCCTGTCTAAGGAAAAGAGGTCTAGTAAGTACTTACATGTATTGGATTTACCAGATATTCCTGCACCTTTAAAAAAAGAGAGCCATCCTGGTGAGCCCCGAGGAAACTGTATAGCATCCCATGTGGCAAGTAATAAGTTCCCAATGAACATCAGTTTTCTTATTAAATACTAAAAGTTGAGAAATATAGTGCAATGGTGGACTGAAGTTATATGTCACACTTTAATCTGGTCTTCAACATATTCTGTTATTACCTTAGATTTTCTCACCTCCTCCCATATTGGTGTGTGAGAAATGTTTTGTTAAAATAAGTGACTTTCACCCTTTGGAGAAAAGTAATTTTGTTTTTTGTGTTTATTTAAATTTTGCAAGAATCCACTTTCGTGGACTGACTCTGCTGTTGAATTGTTTCACTCATTTTTTTAGACCTTTTCTTTAACAATAGTTATTTCTTCCTGATATGGGTCTTATAAATGTTTTTTCAACCACTAATCTTAAAATAAATATAGATGTTATTAACATTTAAACTTAAAACCTTATTCAATTACAAATAATTATTTGGATTTGTCAAAATAGAACTTAGTAAAATATATCAATTCTCATTAGGAATCTTTAAGTGAATTTTGATTTAATAGAAGAACCAAATGAAGTCTAATTACAGGAAGGAAAAAATTATTATTATTGAAGCATCCAGAGCATGCTTCTATTTAATTGACTAAATTATTTCTATTACTCTATTTTTAAATTTAAAAGTAATTAACCTGCTATCTAGCATCAGTACATCATATTCTGTGTTAAGTAATGTAAAGTGTGTTGGGTAAAATTTCAAGCTA
>NW_006376931.1:0-1222 GCF_000327345.1 Myotis davidii | reverse complement strand
TTGCATATTAGCCTTTTATATATATAGATTCATTCATTCTATTTATATTTGCTATGCAAGACACTGAGCTAAATGATTCAGATATAATCTTCGCCTTTATGTCCCTTATAATCTAGCACATAGACATAAATAATGCAATGGAAAATGTGGCAAATGCTATAAAAGAAATATAGTTAATATATCATAGAGAATTCTTTCATGATCAGAAGACAGTTATTTACGTAAGAATCAGGTACATGCTCATAGAGGTCAAGTCATCTGAGCCTGGCTTTAAAGAATGTTCATATGTTGAGGTGGCAGAGGAAAGTAAACAGGGAATATGACCAAAACCCTGAAGGTGAGAAAACATGGAATAAATACATACTACAGTAAGAGGTGCATGCCAGGTACAGGGAGTGTGGAAAAGAAGCCTAGAAAGACAGGTTGGAGACAGGAGAATGTATTAATATCTAACACATAATGCAGAAGAGAATTACTGATTTTAGTCATAAATCCAGCCTAAAGTACCTGTGATTTAAAAGGAACAAGGTACCTATTTGTGTCTAATTTAGATAACAAGAAGGAGAAAAAATATGAAGCTGCATGACTAGTTAGGGGGTTATCATAATGAGCCAAGGCAGAGGTAGTAAAAAATGGGAATTGTACTCCCTATTAATATATAGTACTTTACACATTGCTTAAATTTACTTACTTGTTATTCCACATGTAAGGTACAATAGTTAGTGCATGACGTAGATTTCAGAAGTGACGCACAGCCTGGATACTTTGCATTAGAACCACTCCTCACGGATACCTTTGCTTTTTCATTAAGGTGAGGTGACTTTGAGATCTCCAACTTTTCCCCAAGTTGCATCCTTCACTCTGCCTAATGTATTCGGTCGACACCAATATTGTAGGTTTGAAAAAAGAGAAGATCTCCTAATCATCAAACCCTACTATTCTTACTTATTGGGTCTTTCTTTTAAAATCGATTTCAAACTAATATATAAGACCATTCAAGATTTTTCAATGTGGAGTTGGATCTTAATTCTAAATTTCTCATGGGAGTGCATTTTCTCATTCTTCCAGAGCCTTAGACTCCTAAAGGTATTATGTTAGAAAATATGGTTCCCAGTACACACTCTATGATATATCATATAAGCTTCTAATGTGAGTTTATTTTAGATTATTCATAATTTTTCTCTACTCGTTTCCAAAAATGCTAGAGGGATGATTTTTTTTT
>NW_006376930.1:0-1222 GCF_000327345.1 Myotis davidii | reverse complement strand
GTGGTTTATCCGATTCTGTGAAATTTCTGTCAGTAAACAGCATTTGCTGGGTCGGAAGCCCGATGTGCAGGAAATATTCTGGTATGATTACCCTGCCTGTAACAGCAACATTGATGCTGAGACCATCTCTGGCCCTGTGCAGGTAGGTGAAGCCTTGGTTTTCACTTCTATCTTGAAGCTTATGTCTGTCTGCCTCCTAAACTGCATGACCTTAAAGGTATTACTGATTGATTTACCCCACAGAAATGAATTTTTTGCTGTTTGTCATCTTCTCTGCTTGTCTGTCTACTTCACTGTAACAGATATTTATTGAGCTCACTTACCATGTGTTAGGAGCCTCCTGGAGGGAGTGACCTGAGGGATGAGCAGGAATTAGCAAATGTACTGCAGTGGGAAATTGTGTTTAGCTATGATTGTGGTAGGCATGAAGCATTGCGAGGCTGAATACATTTGCTTAAGTGAGGACTTCACCTTCAATAAAGCAGTACGAAGAGTGCTGATCACTGCAGGCAAATTGTGTTATGGGACTTTATGATAAATCAGGTTCCGATGAACTGTAGTCTGAACTGAGACACTAGGACTAAGATATGGGTTATTCCTGAAGCTACCTCAGGCCCAAAATGAGATTAGATCATAGTGTGAATTGTGGTCTCATGGTGAGTAGATGGTTGATTTAATGGTACTGCAGAGAGACTTTGGTCTGGCATGACTATAGTCACATGTTTCTAATCTGAGCCCAGAGTGAAGGAATGAAAGGCAGATATATAAGTTGACACAGCAAGAAAGGTAGATTCAGAAGGGCAGAGAGGGAGGAGTGTGTTTAGGGAGGAGCACTATGGTGAGAATGAGCAGGACTGTGACAAGCCAAGCTGGACTAATGATGGAAGGCCATTTTGAAGAGTATTGAGCACTCAGGAGGTAACATGAGTGCATATTTGAGAAGGCATTGAAACTCAGTCTAAGTAATCTGATCTTGCTATAGTGGGGAGCCAATATAGACTACTGAGCAGTGGAGCGTGCTTAGAGATGTTTTTGTGGGGAAATTTGGCATGGCTGAATAGCATGGCCTGGAAAAGAAACCAGCATAGAGTGTGGATGTCAGCGAGGAGGAGTCTGTGGAAATATGCTATACCTTGGCTGTGCCTCTTCAGTTTGGAAGAGGAACGTTCCAGAGAAGGATGCAGACTTCAATGCTTTTTGATTACAGTCATCGTGGAGCATT
>NW_006376929.1:0-1222 GCF_000327345.1 Myotis davidii | reverse complement strand
GAGTACTGAGAAAGAGTAAAGCAGAACAAAGCAAAATGTCCCACCCAGGGGCAAGCTCTTGGACATTTCCTTGAAGTTGGTAAGCCCACGTCATTTCTGCCAACGTCCCACTGAGAGGACCCAAGGGCATGACAACACCTAACTGCAGGGAGGATGGGGGGTGGGATGGGAAATGTCATGTAGCTCTGTGCTCAAGGAGGCAGAGTGGATTTTAGCAGAATATTAGGCAGCATTGTGGGTATTTTAGCTTCGGAAATTACTATTCAAAGATTAGTCTTCCAAGTAGAGTAGTTGGTCTTCATCATCACTCTGCCCTCTCTGAGCCTTCTAATCTCAAGTATCAGTTTTTCTAATCTGGGTCTTCAAGGGACTTTCAGCTTTTGATTCCCCAAGTGATATTTCGGTTCTACACAAACAGAATAAGTGTTAAAAGCTTCTAGGGGCACTAGTGGGTTGCTTGTTAGGTGGCACTCTTCATATTTCCATTAAATTCTAGGTATCAAAACTTTACTTGCGTAGCCTGAAAAGTACATCATAGCTGATAACAATTCAAGTTCGGCTCTCCTGCTCTATTTACTAGTCTTGCACTATAATCTCCAGATGCTAAGAGCTTCAGATGAAAAAGATCATCACAATACTCTCTGTGAAAACATAGATAAATAGTTTCCAAGGCTCCTGTAGAAGCTCCATGAAACCATCAAATAAGTGAAAATTTTAGTTTAAAGATGAATTTTCAGGAAAAATCTAAACAGCATTAAACTACTATTAATAACCACTTTTGACTCTTTTTGCTAAGAGAACATACTGTATCTCACATTAAATCAGACAATACTCTGTGTAAAATCCTTATAATATGAATGTTCTGAGACTGATACAGTCTATCCATTATTATATTCAATGCAGTTTTGTATCTTAACCTAGAAAAATATTGCTCTCTTTCTTATTAGAATGGAGTTTCAACTGAAGTAAGAAGTCATCTTAATTTAAGGTTAAGAGAATTAGTACCGATGCCTTTGTTATCTCCCTCAGGTCTCCACACTTCATCTTGTTAAACCAGGATTTTAAACCAATTGGAGGTAACAAAAACTTGGAGACAAAGCGATACATTTTGTAGCACTTTCTCCTTGCTTAATTACATATAAAAATGACAAATTAGAATAAGTTTCTTTATGAGATGTGAGACAACACCTATTAATGAGGTCAAAACTCTAGGAAATGTGGT
>NW_006376928.1:0-1223 GCF_000327345.1 Myotis davidii | reverse complement strand
TTTTAAAAATAGATGTTGAACCCATTGGTGGAGTTGGGAGTCCCAGAGAAACAGTTTCATAGTTCTCCAATTCAAACTCCTTGTAGTCAATATATATGATACATTTATTTACCAATAATTTATTTATTTATTGACCCAAAGGAATAGTTGGATTCAATGGCCAATTTGTGATACTTGGCATGATAACTGAGGGAAATGGTGTCTTCATGGAGAAACTGGCATGAAGTTGATCTTGTGTGCTTCCCTTGTCAGTTCACTTTCCACTTTAGCAGACAAGGCTCATGAAAACTATTTTGTTCATATGCATCATGAAAAGGATGTGAGATGGACATAGCCAGAAGGTTATTTGGATTCCATTTGGTCTTTTCATGGATTAATAGAATAAAATAGTATATGTGAAAACTCTTTTATAAATGTGAAGTTCTAAATAAATGTATGGCATTAATTATTATTGTAACCTTTCTACTGGAGAATACAGCATGTTGCCAACATCAACCTCCTGAGCTGATCTTTTTCATGACAAATATATCTAGAAACGCATTGGCTCCTCCCTTTCTTTGGTCTTTAGTCATGCATTGAGTAGATTGTCTTTGTAGCAAATTTAATGTAATCATTGGCCCAAGTCTAGACAAGGAAAGGTACTTTAGCAGAACTAAAGAGGTAATTACTGTGCAAAACTTGTTATTAAATTAATATCGAAATAAGCCATTCCATTTTAGATGGTATAATTTTAAGAGAATTCACTTGCCTTGCACTTATGAATGAGAAATGCCTTAAGTTAGACCTGTCTCTGACAATCAAATAACACTTTCTCCAAATACAGCAAGGTGTGATACCAGATGACACGGTAAAACAAAGAAGCTCAGCTTTGCCTCACAGGCATTCATTCAGCTCTGTTTCCATGGCTTTGGAAAGAAGGTCAGCAAAATATGTATTATTCAAGAGAAAAATTTATATGATGGAAAGGCTACTTCTGTTATACAGCTCATGCTTTCATTAATATTTAAGGCCATTTACCAAAAAATATTATTTATGTTTTGGAATAAACAGTTGAAATAAATAAGATTAGTACCTGCAACTATAAAACAAAATATATAAATTCTTAATACATGGTTTCTTCAGAGCAATACGCCAGCATTCGTGTTGCAGGACATGAGTAGTAACAAGACACTGAATCTTGGATAATTTGGTCCTAGGTTTCTTACCTTCTTTGTTTAGGGGCT
>NW_006376927.1:0-1222 GCF_000327345.1 Myotis davidii | reverse complement strand
CTGCTGGGCTCCCCGACAGGAGCTGTCACCAGTGGGCAGTGCCTGTGGTGCCCCAGGCCCCACGGAGCCCCAGGCCTCCTCCTTCTGCTCCCTGCGCTCCCTCTGCCCACACGCCCCCCCGCCACCTCACTCTTCGGCTCTGTGGCAGCAGGTGGGGAGGGGAGGCGGGTATGGCATGCTGACCAAAGCCCCCCAGCTGTCCAGCCTCACCCTGGGAACCTGTGACAGTTGCTGTGAGCAGATAGGTAGGTGGCTCTGTGGGTGTGACTGAGTGATGGTTCTTGCGATGGGAGAGTCCTGGACTTTGGGGTGGTCCTACCTGCAGTCAGGTGTACCCGGTGAGCGGAGACAGAGGGGCAGTGCAGTGCTGGCCTTGAAGAGCAGGGGTGCGACCGGAGCCCTCCGCGCTGGGGGAGGTAAGGACTGGGCTCTCCCTGGGCCGTGCCGGACTGTGGACTCTGGCCCAGGCGCCTGGGGCTAGGAGTGAGGTGAAGCCCGCCCGGGGCTGGTCTGACCTTGGCCCCAGACTCTCCGCTCAGGGCCACGGTCTGCCTCCCTGGGACTTGGCTCTTGGAGAGGTTCCCAGGATGGTAGCTGGGCTGTCTGCCCACGTGTTGCCACCCGCCTGCCAGCACCCAGCCCATCTCCCTCCTCCTCCCACCCCCACGTTAGCACCCTGTTCCCAAGTCCTCAGCCCTGTGTGGCTCTGGCCATGGAGGCTTTCTCCCTTCTCGTTCGTTCTCCGGGGCAACGTGAGCGCTGTTGACCTGCCCTCGCTGCACCCCTGCTTTCCTGCGCCCCGGCTGCTGCATTCAGCCTTCCAGCAGCGGTGCGGGGCCGGCATGGAGCTCCAGGCTCACGTGAGCTTGTCCGCCCCCCACATCGCCCTCACAGGCCCCCGTGCTCCACCTGGGCCACTGCCGCCACCCTCTTGCCCAGCTGCACATCGTGAACCCGGGCAGCATCAACCCCGCACACGACCCGGCCGTGTCCAGGGGAAGTGTACGCTCTGGCCTGCCGCACCCCTGGGTGACCCACCCTCTCCCCCAGGGCTCCCCGAACTCCTGCTGCTTGTTCCAGGCCGCCATCCTGCTCCCACCCCTCCAGCCCTACCTCTGGTCGGGGCTGCCCAGGCTGGCATTGACATGTTGGGCTGTCCTGTGCAGGCACGGTGTGTGAGCACCCCATGCTTCCACTAGGGGTCAGTAGTGCCCCAAGTCCC
>NW_006376926.1:0-1222 GCF_000327345.1 Myotis davidii | reverse complement strand
TTTTAAAAAAGAAATAATTGAAATAATTCTATGAAAAGTGTGGTAGGTGAAGATTAAATGCCTGTGCAGCATCTGAGTCCCCTGAGCGGGGCTGTTGTTCCCCCAAGCCTACATCGGTGGGAAAACTTCTATCGTTCAGAGCACAGTATATATGCATTTGTTTTCAAACTTCAAAGTTTGTTTTAAATGGAGGCCATTTTGTAGGGGATTGTGTGGTTCTTCACCTACATGATGGCCAGGAAGCCACCCTCTTCATGCTTTTGGCAAGGGAGTCATGGCTGAGCAATCCAGCTGTGCACAACACGAATCCCCATCCCTGACAGATGTCTTAAATCTGCTGGTTATGGCTTTATTTCTTGGCTTAAGACTTTGTGCTGTTGAAGAGCATAGAATGTGGTTAACATTATTTCTGGTCATTTACATTTTACTGTGAATGTCTGATGGCTGTAGAGTGAGAATCCTGTGTACTTAAGGAAGGTGTGGGGAGACCACTTCTCCCTTCCCCACAGATCCAAACCAAAAAGGGCCTTCTGGCTTGGTGGCCATTCCTTTATGGGGACATTGCTGTTCAAGTGTTTCCATCTTGGGGATTTGTTGTAGGGTGAACTAAACAATCAAAAGCACACAAACAAGCAAAATTGCTCTCAGTGCAACTAAGCATCATTGAGTCTCAGACTATCTCAGGTCTGACATTCCAAGATGCTCAGGTTTTTGCCTCACTAATAATTTGGTATTTATTTGAATGTTTTCTCCTCTTGACAGTTTCTCTCCTCTTTTGAGGGGAAACAAAAAGACAGGACTGAGGCATTAGCTCTCCAGCTGTTCTCATCAAGCCTCAGAGGCTCTGCATTCCAAGGGGTTCCGATGCTGCTTACAGCCAAAGGGCCCGCCAGGGGGTAAATTATGCCTGGGAGCTGCCAGGATGCACAGCTGTCAGAGGAGTATCGTCTTCTCCCCACGTGAGCAGTGAAAAACAATTGTAGGAAGAAATTGGTTGTGGGTGGGAAGGCAGTGCTTGAGTAACTGAGATAATCATTAAGTAATTAACCATCCAGGTCTGATGCAGTCTCCCTTTTCTCTTGCTTTTTTCTAGCACCTTGGAACATTTCAAGAGGTGGCTCCAGCCAGATAAGGTGGCCATCAGTACAGAGGAGGTCCAGTATCTGATTCCTCCAGAGTCACAGGTGGAGAAGCCAGTGGCTGGGGACGAGCCAGCGGCAGC
>NW_006376925.1:0-1222 GCF_000327345.1 Myotis davidii | reverse complement strand
ATGTTTTCCAAGAGTACATTCTAAGTGAACCAGACTGTGTGCACAAATTAGCCTTTGCATTTAATTAAAATTACTCTAGTAGCTCAAAACATAGCCACATGCATTATCATTATTTCCACTAATTTATAATTTATAGTCTTAGACAATTATAAAGTCCTTATAGATCTATTGAGCATCTGCTTTGTGTTTATACTGAGAACTAAAGATTTAATGCATAATATCTGATCTTAAGGATTTTTATCATTTATTTAGAGAAAGTAAATATGTATGAAATAATTTATACATAAGCAAGTACTGTAGTGTATAAAATAGTATTAATTCACAAATAATAAAACCGAGTTAGAGGAGATTAGAAAATAGGATATTAATTCATAACATTTCATATACTTCTAATTGAATGATAGGATGAAATTAAAAAGAGAATGATCAAGTAGGCTAATATTTCATTTAAAAACGGGGAAGGCTTCCCTGAGGGAGATGAAATAATTGCAAAAGTTTGGATTACATGTGCATAGCCTGATACAAAACTACCTATAAGCGGGAACCAGGTCTATAGGTACCTCCTCAGGGTCACGCCAGAGGTGTGTGAGACCACAGGAATTGTTTTTGTGGGGTCCCTATCTAAATAAACAGTTTGATTTAGACGTGTATTAAATCTCTAAGCCTTTTTGACATATGATGAGATATTGATTAAGGTTTAGAATAGTGGGTGGGAAAGAGGTAGATGCATATTACTTTAGTGCCCAGTCAGTGAAGGGAAATATCCTTTATAATGTCTAGACACCATCTCTTCTCCAGCTCCAGGAACTACTATTCCTTTGTGATTTTTGTCGGGTGTGTCCTTCTTAGATAATTTCCATCTCATCTCAATAAGAGGTAAAAGAAAAAAAAATCATACTAAACATCAGAAACATTGCCTCTGTTCGCACTCATGGCCGTGTGTTTCTTGAGTCACATATTGGGGATCACACCCAAGAAATCGTTTCTGTGCACATTTTGTCCACTTGTTACTTTTAAAGATTTAGTTTTGTTAAAACATAAGCTGCGTCATATGGAAATTTTCAAGAGTTTCTAGCATATACATTGAATTGAATCAGGCAGCACCAAACAGAACGTGGTTAGAAGGCCTCCCATCGGGACCTAGGGACGAGAGTTTTATAGAGAAGACACAGAAGAAAAGTAAGGAAGTTATGTACAGTGGGGCCTTGACTTAGGAGTTTAA
>NW_006376924.1:0-1222 GCF_000327345.1 Myotis davidii | reverse complement strand
ACACCCCCCACGGAAATCCTAGAAGTATTAGATAAGAAGAACTAGGCATATTTATTACTTTTTAATCTATAATTGGTACAAATGTGTTTTCATCTATATGAGTGGATTTTCAGTGATATGAATGGATTTCGCTCCAGACTTGCTTCTTAAGGTGAGAAGCATGGAAGCTTGTGGTCTCTGAAGGAAGAGGTTGATTTTGATTTTCATTGGAAGAGTGTTGAAAGGATTCATCTCATGGTCATGATACATTGCAGAATTTGGTACTTACTTTTCTTTCTGAAGTAAATAACTCCAACTCATTTATTCTTTTCTGATGATGAACCATTCAGTCTGAGTATGGTCTGTGGACCGACACCAGCCGCAGCGCCCCCTGGGGGTTGGTGAGGAATGCTCACTCACAGGTCCCATTGCAGGCCTACTGAAGCAGAACTTCTGGGGGCGGGGCCCAGGCATTTGTGTTTTCAGGAGTTCCCAAGTGACTCTGAGGCCAGCTAGAGTTTGAGAATTTCTGCTTTAGGTTCTTAGTCCTTACAGATCCTTGCATTGGATGGGTAATTAATAACATCTGTTGAATCAAACTAATAATTAATACCTGAAGCTTTTTTTCCACATCTACTTGGGAGATGTTAATAGACTCTCAGGGTAAATACTGTATGAAATTCTCTTAGAAAGAGGAAGAAGCTCAGATTTCATGTCCCCTCTTTGCCTGGCCTGACTTTCCTTTCTAACGGAACCTCAGCAGTTGATTACACTTGGTTTTCCATGGGAGACCCTGGCTCAAGTCTGGGGAGAGTAGCACTCTCTGCTTATTGTATCACAGTGAATAACACCGTGAAAGATCATCATGGGTGGCCGTGTTTTAGTACCTTCTTCAGTCTCTAGGTTTGATATGGAATCAGAGAAAGGTGCACTGCTGCTTGGCTAAGCCTCAGTCCCTGGCCACAGGACAGTATTTGATCCTATTGATTAATGCTGCCCTTTCAGAACTTCCCCTCTCTTAGCTTCCACCTGACCTCTGCTCTCTATCCTTTGCAAGCTCTTTTCCTTTTGTTTCCTAGAGTTGTTCTGACTCTCTTTTTGTTTTCTCTATTTTCATTGTTTCTACCACGTCCATGGCTCCACCTAGTATTTCTAAGAGAATTTCTCCCTAATGTATCTCTCACGCCCAGGCCTTCATCTGAGCACCAGATCTCTATTTCTAACTGTGCTCTGGGATCTCCAC
>NW_006376923.1:0-1222 GCF_000327345.1 Myotis davidii | reverse complement strand
GTGCATGAATTTCCTGCACTGGGCCTCTAGTGTTGAGATAAACATTTGTAAGGGTGAGTGTCACCAGGGCAAAATCTATGTGTAATAAATAGCGATAGGAAAAGATGGACATAAGGGGCAATATTTCCTACAGAATTCCTGAGCAGAGGATAAGCCCTCTCTCTGAGGGGGAAAATAAGACATTTTTTTTTCCTTTCCTGTGTTTGAGCTTGTCTCTTATTATGATGGTAGGAACAAACCAACCATTCTGGGCAAAATTGCTAGAATGAGGAATGAATGTGAAACAAAGGGATGGGAAACACTTTCAGTTTCACAGCTTCGTTTAGGACTAAAGTGTAGCCCAGAGCTGGCTTTTAGAATCAACCACCTTAACATATACGGTGTATGTCTTGTTTAAGCCTTGAATCAAGTCATGCTTTTATCACATTTCAAATCTCGCTTTGCTCAAGTATTAGAATTTGTTGAAAACAACAGATGCCATTCTAACTGTAAAGTCTCATATGTCCACAGCCCTTTGGGCTATAATTTTCTTCAATTCCATGCTATTTCAGAACTATCTGATTCAGACTGAGTTTGTTGACAGACTCGAGTGTGAAGTTACCTTTTGGAGAATGGTTGGTGATTTTATGTGTGCGTCCTATTTAGTTACCTAGAAGTAAATTTCTTTGCTTTGCGTATAGGTAACTTTGTTCTAGTTGAGTGTTTATGTTTTGGTATGCAAGTTGTGCCATGGCATGTGTATTTTTCATTACCCTAAACAACTTCACTGTTTACTGCAGGTGAGGTTTTTGTACTGGATGATGGTGGAGAAGTTGACCTTGACCTGGGTAACTATGAGCGTTTCCTTGACATCCGCCTCACCAAGGATAACAATCTGACCACCGGGAAGATATACCAATACGTCATTAACAAGGAGCGCAAAGGGGATTACCTGGGGAAAACCGTCCAAGGTAATCCTGGGTTTGCCTTCAAAGTTTAAAAATCTTAACCAGTTGAATTTCTTTTGTGTATTGTTATTGAAATATGCCATCAGTTGACTCAAACAATAACTTGAAGAAGCCATCACTGCTCTATGGACAGCACTGAAGCTGTCAGTCTGGTGGTGTGATTTGAGTCCAGAGAGCTGTTGTCTTTATACAGTACAGTGATGAGTGTGAAGTGATGAAGGCAACTAGGTTAGGGCAGTAAGCCCGACTCTGTGTGTGTGTGTGTGTGTGTGTGT
>NW_006376922.1:0-1222 GCF_000327345.1 Myotis davidii | reverse complement strand
AAAAAAAAAGCAAGGAGTTAAACAGCTGGTGTTTAAAAAGTGTGTTGTGGTATATTTGTGTACCTCTGAATATTTTCATAAGAATAGCTGATCTGGAGAATTAAAACAACTATCCTGGGGGACAGTTTTTGGAGGATGACATACTTTTTCATCATGTGCTCTGCTTACATTTTGAATTTTGCATTATGTGCATAAATTACTGACCCTAAAAGTAAAGCAATCATTTTTTTTAAATCATGATATCTTTCCATTGTTTTTCAGATATAATAAAAAAATTTATTGTTGCCTGTCCTGAACTTCCTCAGGGCTAGTTTGGTGAGGCTGTCGATCGCTTGAATCTCCTTAATTGCTTAAAACCTTTAGCTAGCCTGGAATAATTATCTAACTCTTATTCCCAAGGCAGCCCTTTCTATCAAGAAGGCCAGACAACCCAGGTTATGGAAAGCAGTTTTTGCTTATTGGTTGATTGGTGAGAAAACTCAGTTTTCTCTCTATTCTACGACCAAAAAGGGTGGGGTGGGGGCGGAGGAAAGAAAGTCTGTATATGCTGATCATGTGTTTTATTGTCATCAACTAAGAGTTGCCTCAGTGGATAACTGAACCTGTCACCTAATTACTGTCAAAAAGTGTGGCTTAATAACACCTACTCAAAAGCTTTAATAATCATTTGGCAGACTTCCAAAGCTTAATTGGCTTATAGTTAACAACTTTATAGCATAGGTCAATTCATTTAGTTACCTAGGGGTATATTTTAGTAACCGGTTTATCTTGGAGGTGTACCAGGAGCTGTCTTTGATTAATATTAGGCGTTCTGTTGCTGCCTATTGATATGTTTATGACTATCATGAACAATTGGGAACATCCGCTTTGACTCTTTTTCAGACTCCAATTATTATAACCATGTTATAGAGATCTCTGACATACAATTTTGGAAACTTGAGTGCCTCTTCATTCATTTGTTGGAATGGGCCTGACACAAAATTGCTTTAGCATCATATGGCTTGTCAGATATTCTACCTAAACTCAGCCATTAGAAGTGAGTAATAACCCTGACCTTTACTGAATTTCTGACTTACAAGGTGTGCCAGAGAAAATATTTTCAAATCATTGGATGTTCAATTCTTCACAATTGTTGGAGGATAAATAAAACACAAATCAATTACATATTTTTCTAGATATGCCAGATCATATAACCTGTTTCCCATTGTCCTTAGGATAAAAT
>NW_006376921.1:0-1222 GCF_000327345.1 Myotis davidii | reverse complement strand
GTGTGTGTGTGTGTGTGTGTGTGTCCTGTGTGTGCCACAGAAGAGTCCCAGGACTATTCTAAGTGTCCCCAGATTGGGAGCCCAAACCCTCGGGACTCTGTGATGACAGGACAGCCCCTGAACTCTTTCCATTATTTCAAACGTTGTCCTGTAAATCCCACCAGCTCCCTCGTTCAGCTGCAGCCTCTGACTCAGGTGTCAGATCCCTGCCCTTCACTGGCTCTGTCTGCACAGAAGCACTGGACATTCTGCTGATCTCGGGAACAGGCCTCCTTCATTAATAAATGGGGAGACGGATCAGTGCCTAATAACTCGGCGTCTGTGGTAGACAAAACATAGCACCCAGGCGGGGACACTAAGCCCACGGTCCTGGGGCTCAGGGGTAGAAGTCCCAGACCAAGGGCTCTCGAGGCGTCTGAGTCAGGGCTCAGAGATCTTGAGAGCGGAAGTGGCTGGGAAGAGGTCTTCACACTGGGGTGAGTCCTCAGACCACACATGAGACCTTGTTGTCTGGAAGGAGGGTGGAGTCAGGCGTCAGGGGGCTGGGGGAGGGGGGCGCTGTGGGATGGGACCAGCCCACTGTCCTTGTCCCTTGCTGCTCCCTGATCATGCAGCCAAAGGCATAGCCATGCACTCGGCATGGCAGCCAGGGAGGAGAGACGTGGACGGGGGTTCCATCCAGCCCATCTCTCTGCCTCATGTCACCTGTGGCAAGACCAGCGGCCTTTCCTCCGGGCAGGGCCACTCGGCACGTCTGGGACCCCAAAGCATGGAGCTCTAACCCAGCAAGTTACTGGCAGGCCCCCCGGGATCACCCCGGAGCTTCTGAGCTCGTTCTGAAAGCCCAGTGTCCCCTGAATTTGTGTCTCCTGTGGGGAGGTCGGGAGCGTGGTCCAGTCGCTGAGGTTTGGGAGAAAGCGCCTAGAAGTTCAGGTTTTCACCGGGACCGGGTTTCTGTGAAGCTCTGTCTCCATTGTCCTCGGCTTCGGCGTCCCTGTCATACAATGTGACCTGCAGACAGGCTCTGGGTTTCTTACCAATTACTTGACCTCTTTGAACCTCAGTTTCTCTGCCTATAAAATGGGGACGCTAATCTTTGCCCTGCCTTCGCCACTGGGCAGGGCGAGGATCAAGTGCTAGAGCATTGGCCGAAGTGCTTTGAAAATCAGAGGTTCCCTGCCCAGCCGGAGTGGCTCAGTTGGTTGAACATCATCCTGGGCAC
>NW_006376920.1:0-1221 GCF_000327345.1 Myotis davidii | reverse complement strand
TTTGTTACTCTGAACAGTCTCTGAAGCCCACCGTTCCTAAAGTTCTCAGACTCTGTGACCTGGGTGCCTTCAAGAAGAGCTGCTCCGTGCTCAGCCCTCGCTGTGTCAGAGAGGTCTGGCAACCATGCTGTTCTTTCTTGTGTTTGTTTATTTTGGGATCTTCCTGAAGCCGTTTCACCCCCCAGCTTTCCTCTTCTCTGCCAGCCAAATACGGAGTCAAGCTTTGTCCCGCCTGTGTCAGAGCTGCAGCGTGGGGCGGGCAGGGGTCAGCCCTGACCTGGCATTTGGCCTCCTCCTGCTGCTGCTTGCTCTCCTCTGGCTGTTGGGGCCTGGGCCTCCTTAGCTGGTCAGGAGGCCAGGCATGTGGAACCACTTAAGAAAGATTTTGGAGGTGATGGGAGGAGGCTTCTGGGTGGCAGTGCTCCTCGGGAAGCCCTCTCCCTGACCAGGGGCCTGCCACCCCTGTGGGAGCAGGTGATCAGACAGGCTCAGGTTTCTGCGGGGCAGGTAAGGGCCAAGGCAACAAGGTAGGAGGGGAGAGCAGCTGGGCAGGTGCCCCGGGATAGAAGAGGGGCCTTTGTGTCTGCTCTGGAGGCTGCTGAGGGCCGGGGAGGACCACTGGAGCAGGATTTGTGGGGCTCTTTGGTTCTGCATGAGAGCAGGTGTTCTGGTTTGGGGAGGTGACTCGGTAGGCCCAGTGCCTCAGTGCTGAGTAAACTGCCCCTTCAGCCTGACTACAGCTGCTTCCCAAGATGGTAGAAATGGGGGGGCAGGGGGGGCAGCCAGGATTCCAAAAAGGAGAGGTCCCACCCTGGCCAGGAGATGTGTGGAGAAGAATCCAGCCCTATGAAGCATTCTGGGTCCGTCAGGTCCATTCACTCCTGATCTTATTACAGTTTCACCCCAAATTAGTGGTAGCAGTGCTCTGAGAGGGGCCAAGGAGAAGAGGGGTCCCCTGCCTTATCCCCAAGCCTAGGATGCAGGATGTCCACTTTCTGGTTTCAGTTCAACCACCGACTGTGTCCCTTTTAATACCTTTCCTCCCTCTGGGACACAGGAAAGCTGTTCCCGGGATCTTTTCTCTATTGTTCTGGGCTCTTCTGAACTCAGAGGTTGTCAGCACGGAGCCAGGGAGTTAGGGGAGAAGCAGAACTTTTTTCCAGGAATTGCTTTTGGAAGCAGCCCCTGTTGGCAACACACACACACACACACACACACACA
>NW_006376919.1:0-1222 GCF_000327345.1 Myotis davidii | reverse complement strand
GTGAATTCATGCACTAGACCTCTAGTATGACTATACAATGACAAAGAAGCAGCAAAAATGTAATTCTTGAGGTCAGTTATTTTTGTCTCTTTTAAGCAGTTCTTTATTCAGTTCACCTTTTAGTCATAGTTCCTGAAATCATCTATAATGAAGTCAGTAGTCATGAAAAAAGTATAAAAAGGGGGCATTATCAAGCATACTTGGTATTCTTTCCCACTATTTTATTTTTATTTTCTGTGAATGTATTCTTCAAATATTGCTCTAGATAGAGCACTAAAAATATCACACAAAAAATGGCTTGGCAAAATATCTGGGTTTTGTTCTAGACAAAAAATGGAAAGTTCCAGTGGTCATTAATCTATGAATACAATTTATTGAATACATTTTTCAAGTCACTGCAGTGAGACAGACCAAATTGAAATGAGTCTATATGCATGTCTGTCTTATTCCATTTTATGTGAAAAGGGCCTGCCCTGGACTGGGTCCAAATTGACAGAAAAGCTTTAAAGAGTGATAAATTTTAATACATCTTTTAGCTGATAATGATTAATGGACATATCTCAACCTCTTTAAGAAGCTTGAGATTTAAAGTGTCTCACCACTTCTAAGTAGATTTATCAGAGACGGTTAAATGATGTTCCCACAAGGAAAATCGCCAACACTAAAAAGACTCCCTGGCAGAAAGAGATTGGAGATATAACTAGAAGAATGAAGATTTTTCACATTATCCAGTGCTTATGAAAAATATTCATTTACATGAAATATAATTTTATTAGTTTAACATAATGACCAAGGTTATTAAATTATGCAATTCAAATTTATTTTATCTCGTGAGGTTGTTAAGTATTTTTCTTTTTGAATTTCATCATTGTATTTATAAGAAAGTTTTACATTAACAGACCATCTCCAAAGTAATGGTATATCTTTAGACCAAAATCTCCAACAGGAAATAAAGGTCTATAAATTAATGTTAATTCCATATAATAATCAATGCCATCGTATGTCATGTTACATACTTTTCCTCATGTTATATTTGTAGTACTTGACAGCTACTAAGTTTTCGTAAAAATAATTTATGACTACACAAAAGATCCACTTGTATTGAAATATTAGTAAACACAGAATAACTTAAAAAATGAGAGCATTATTTAATTACAGTTTTATATGCCCAGAGATAATTATATTAGGCTCACCTGAGTGTGAGAACTTTTCTACACTCCAG
>NW_006376918.1:0-1222 GCF_000327345.1 Myotis davidii | reverse complement strand
CCTCTCTGAAATCAATAAGAATATTTTTAAAGGTAAGAATGAGCCCCCTTGGCCATGGGAGACTAATTGTGGCCACACCAAATGTAATCAGTGTGTATGTATAGATCACTGATTACATGATGACACTACACATAAGACCCTGCTATGGTCTGGATTTGCTGTGGAACTGAAAGCAAGTCACTTCAAAAGTAAAAACTTGTGCCTTTTCATCCACTTTCCAACAGGGATCATCACGTGTGAAGGCGGTGGCCTCCGCTGCCTCAGGGGCCTGGGCCTGGTGGTAGATCCTGTACGTCAGAGGAGGGCCTCCAGCGGTGTCTGGCCCCAGCACAGCCAGGCACGGACACTAAGGTGGGTTCTGAGACATGGCAGCCTCTCTCTGCCTCCCCAGCTGTGCTCTGCTCCAGGTTCTCCTGGAGCGGAATGTGAGCTATGAGCAGAACATGTCCCCTGCCCTCTGTAACCCAGAGAGGGGCTCCCATCCCACACCAGCAGCCTGGGGTGCAGAGGAGACGGGTCAGATGGCCACAGTGGGAGCAAAGAAGAAGGAAATGTTATGTTTCTGGCTGAGAACCATTCTGTGAAAGGCTGGTTTTTGCCCCCAGGAATGATGCCAGGATGCCCGCATACCCAGCACCCACATGTTGTGCCTTGTTCTTCAGGTCTGCACACCTGCTGCCCACGGGTCAGAGACCCAGGCCCCAAATAGGAGCAGCTGCTGTGATGCTAATCTTGCGTGGGACTGAGGATGAGCCCTTTTTGGAAAGGTCTGTCCCTCCACCCACCCACC
The DNA here is from genome assembly GCF_000327345.1 of Myotis davidii. Classification (NCBI taxonomy): domain Eukaryota; kingdom Metazoa; phylum Chordata; class Mammalia; order Chiroptera; family Vespertilionidae; genus Myotis; species Myotis davidii. Next base: position 432 of record NW_006376918.1, on the reverse strand, counting down.
TGCCCTCCCCACTCCCAGCCTTGGGACTTCAAACCAGGCGTTGTCTCCCTTTTCCGGGTCTAGCTTTCTTGGGGACTTCTGCTTCCTGTTCTCAGGCACGTAGTAGGCAGTCGGTAAATGATAGGTGAGCCAGTAAATGTGTAAAGAAACCAGACCTGGAGTTCCAGGCAGCAAAGCCCAGGGCCAGTGGGGGCTTTGGTGCTGGGCACAGCAGCTGGTAGGCTCCTGCTCCACAGGGCAGCACCTTGCCCCCTCGGGCCTCCTCTGATACCTGATGCCCTCCTCAGGCTTATCAGCCAGGGGATTGTGAACAGCTGTGCCCACACCCGTTGCTTCAGAAAGCCAAGAAAATCAAGTTCATGGCTGGGATTGCTCACAGATTTGTGAAGGACGGCTTCTGACTTATTATGGTTTTTATCACTGACTAGAGAC
>NW_006376917.1:0-1222 GCF_000327345.1 Myotis davidii | reverse complement strand
TATTTTGAAAAAAGAGGTGGCATTCATTGGGCAGCTGCTTCCCTTAGTTCAGTCCTGACCCACCAGGGCAAAGGACAGCCTATGACACCTGACCGTAGTGACATGCCTCAAAATTTTTCCACAAGAAGCAGAAGCAGCTGTTGAAACTGATAAGCCTTCTGGCTGAGCTGATTTCTCAAGACCACATTGGAGTTCATGCTTAGCTGAGATTGGGAGAGGCAATAAAACATGAATCTCTTAAGAGACCAAATCTCCCAGGCCAGACTGGAATACCAATGAAAGCAGACAATGAAGTCATTTAAGTGTATTTAGAAGTAAACTGTCCTTGAATAATCTAGGCATTATTTTTTCATATGTTTTCTTCATTTTAAAGACTTCGGATTAATGGTTTAAATGACCCAAAAGGGCCCTTTTAATAAAGAGACTGAATTTGTCAAACTGAAATCACACTTCCTTTTCAAGGTGTAACAGAGTCTTTCCACTTGCTTAGTGAGTTTTCTGCGCAGGTTAGAGGCCTTAAATATAAAGGTGACTCTATGAATGTGAGTCACTGCCATTTTCTCTTAAACTAATGATGAGAGGAGGGCTTTGCAAATTAGAATAGAGAGGTGTCCCTTGTGTAATGTGCAGAATGACAGCACACAGGTGAGCACTTTGAACCTGAATGTAATGTGAACTCTAAGACCTGAAGGAGCTTTTTATGAATAACTTTAAACCTCCCCTGAATCAAGTTGTTCTTTAAAGGGAATTATTCTTGTGGTCATGTTTCATCATTAATAATTATGCCATTTTCTTTTATCCTAGGTAATGTATGAAATTGTTGGAGCAATTGAAAAAAATAAAGACTCCCTTTCACGGAATCTTTCATTTGTAATGAAAAGTAAGTTTCTCCTTCCTATGGTTAAAATACCCCACATTTCTTAGTTCTCTGAACATTATCCTATAAAATATGCCACCAGCTAAAGGATAATTTAAATTCTGTTACATTCTAATGCCCAGAATCATAAAGAATGGATCTTTCCACACTATACATTGGTTACAATTTAATTTGGAGCCTAGTAAAAACCATAATTTAACTAAGCTTTTAGCAGATAGAAATATAAAACACCTTTAACACTCTAGTGTTATGAATATAAAAAAGCTCTTCTGTGAAGACTAATGAAGATGAATATGGCTTCCAAAGTTATTTAGGCCACAGCAGGGTGAATTCCATTACTTAAGA
>NW_006376916.1:0-1221 GCF_000327345.1 Myotis davidii | reverse complement strand
ACTCAATAAATGGTTGTTGCTGATGTATTTGCTGTATGAAAAAAAATACAAGTTATAATAATATTTCATTAGTATTAGCACCTTATCTCCCCAATCAAGCTGTAAGCTCTAGTTCTCCATTACACTGAAAGATTTGCCTTAGGGATAATTAGCTGTTTTTCCCTTAACTTAGAGTTGGGCAGAGAAATAAAGTATTGGACTCAATTTAAATTGAAGATCAATCAGAAATCAGGATAAAGCCAATTCTGAAATTAAGGCAAATTAATGGCAAACAGGATGTGATTTATTTAAGGAGTTAATTTATACTCAAGTTTCCAGGACACACAAGCAATCCATACTCTTTACCCCTTAATCATACAGTTTAAAGATGCGTGGCTGAGATTTGCTGAGGGAATCCATCTGGCACAGACTTTAAGAAATTAAGCTCTAGAATCAGTGTCTAGAGTTCAAATCCAAGATCCACAGTTTACCCACTGTGTGACCTGGAGCAAAATACTAAACCTCTCTGGTTCTCCCTCTGTAAAATGTGAGTTATGACAGTACCTACTTAACTAATGGGAGTTTGTGGAAATCAAATGAAAATAGATGTGAAGTGTGCCTGGGATAGTGCTTCTCACCTTTCAAAACTTAGTGAATTTACTGTTATAACTACTAACCAGAAGTTATCTAGAGAGGAAATTATCCTAAATAATTTTGCTAAAACAGTATTTGAAAGTCTCAGGCACTGTTAATTTACATAGACCTTCACCTCTGATAGCCATTGCTAAAGTCAATCAGCTTTTTATGTGTTTTACATACTTATAATTATGTTTTCCATAATTATCCATTTTTTAGGGTAGGTTTTTTAAAATTAATGCAAAACTGATATTCTAATGTTAATATTTAACTAACCATAAATGCTATCTCTAAAGCACATAGTGTGTTTATATTCACTAATGATGAAATAAAAGTACAAACCAACTATGCTTATTAGACCTCCAACTGCTCTGCATGTGGATCTGCACCGTCCATACAGAAGCCACAGGGGGTCCTCTGGCCCCTGAACTATGGCAGATGTGCTGTGACTATAAAATAAATGCCAGGTTTCTAGGACTCAGTATGAAAAAAAATGCAAGTTATCTCATTAATAATCTTTATACTAATTACATATTGAGATGACAATATCTTGGATATACTGGGCTATAAAATTATTTAAATTAATTTCACCTGTTTCTTTTTACT
>NW_006376915.1:0-1221 GCF_000327345.1 Myotis davidii | reverse complement strand
AAATCATTATAATGCAATTTGATAAAGCCACCCATTCAGGTATGCACAAGGAATCCTGGGAGCCCGGGGGAAATGGGAGCGGAGGTCGGCTTCCTAGAGGAGGGGTGACTTGGAGGGCATCAGATAGAACTTTGCACCACCAGGCCCTTAAAAGGCTCCTACAATTAGAAGATATGCTACCCAATTCCAAAAGGTAAGTGCTTAGAGGGAAACTGGTAAAGATTTAGGAAAATGGCCTACCCTCCTCTTCTCTCTTATTTGCTATTGGGATGGAAAGAGAGCTGCTTCCTTGAAGTCTAAGATCAGATCTAGACTCTAACTCTGGTGACTGGAAAGAAAAGATTGCTTGGATAAGGCGGAAAAGGCTAGAAAATCAGGGGAGACCGCAGATTAGCTGCAAGAAGAGCCACCTGGAGATACTACAGTCCGATGCTTCCTTGCCTCCTGGGCAGCAAACACACCCACTAGGTAACTAGGAGGAGCTGGGGTATTAGGAGGAAGGAGGGTGTGTGTGTGTGTGTGAAGCGGGTAAGTTGGGGTGGAGGGGGGGAATAGGGGGGCATCCAGGACAAACATCAGATGAGGAAATGGACACGTGTCAGGCAGGACCCGGCACACCCTCCGTTTAAAAGGGAGTTAGCGCCCAGCTTCCCTGATGAACGCGGGCTCCACCATAGGAAGCAGGGATAAAGCGAGGCCTCCCAGATGGGAGCAGCAGAGACACCTTATCACTCAGGTGACTTCCTGGTTCTTATAAGAACACGAGAATGAGGTTTACGTGCACAAAATGCAGACCTATATCCACGTGTCTGTGGATTTTGATTTAAATGAGGATCTGAGATTGGGTTCATTTTGCTTTTGTAGTAAAGGGCCTTTCTGCGAGAGAAGTGGCCGAGCCTAAACCTCCCTCAGACCCTGCCCTTTGAGGTTCAAAACTAGTGAAACCTCTATAGCATCGGATGGCGTAGGGGAGATATGGCTATGTTACTCTGCCCTTGTCATGTGGAAGCAGCCAGGACAGCAACAGGGCCCCTGAGCGCACAGCCAGGTGTGGCAACGGAGTGGCTGATGACCAGATGGTACGGTCAGTTGATTCTGAAAACCTGAAAAGCAGAGAAGCTGGACTCAGGTGGCCTAATGCTTGATCTTCTCCTGACCCATTTACATGGGCACTGTGGGCAAGCAAGGAAACGGTTATGCACATAGTAGGCACTTAGCGTG
>NW_006376914.1:0-1220 GCF_000327345.1 Myotis davidii | reverse complement strand
CCTTTTCCAGAGAACTTTTGCCATTGATGTGAGTCACTACCTGTTGGCCATTTCCTATACACTGGGAAAAGGGGACTATACAGAAATGTTGAGGATAGTTGGGCACAGAGTTTAAGTTGACACTAATACCTGAGGAAAATGAGCGGCCTTATAGCTCTCCTTATTAGTGGGATCATGTGGGTTTAGGTGATCACTGTGTCCAACTTAAAGTGGCCCACTAAGTTCACAGACCCACCCAGTAGAAATTTCCCTGATAATCTGAATATATATTTGGCATTCACCTGTTTGACCGTTGGAATGACAGTTGAATTTGTGTCTTACCTATGGTGATAAAAGTAATCATAGTGGGGAAGGCCATGAAAAAGTTTCTGAAACTACCACTGCTCCTTCAGCTGAGATTAAGAAAATAAACAAAAACTTTGTATCAACACCAGAGGAAATAACAGAGATAAGTACCACACTGAAAGATCTAAAAGAAGCAAAAATAGTGGTCTCCATTTAATTCATCAGTCTGGCTCCCGCAGACACCAGAGGGATCCTGAGTACTAGAAAATGACTGTAGACCAGGGTGGACTCAACCAAACATCACTTCCAGTGGCAGCTGCTGTGGAAGATACGGTATCTTTGGTAAAGCATTAATAAACCTCAGATGCATAGTATACACCTGCTAATTTACTAAATATCATATTTGCTATTCAGTTAAGGCATCAGAAACAGTTCTCATTCCCTTGGACTAAACAACAGTACCCAACTACAGTTTACCCCAGAATTATGTTGTCAATTCTACCACACTCTGTCTTAATATAGGAAACAGAAATCTAAATTATTTGGACATCCCACAGAATATCACATTGATCCATTGATGACTTGTTAATCAGGAAGGAAAAACAAGAACTAGCTCCTAACTTGGAGGCCTTGGTAGAACATAGACATTCTAAGAGCTAGAAGATAAACCTTAAAGTGATTCAAGTCTTTTCACTATAGTAAAGTTTTTAAGTCTTTACTGGTTAGGGGCATGCCAGGACATCCCTTCCAAAGTAAATGATAAATTGCTGATCTTGTGTACCCTCCTACAAAACACCTACTAGGCCTCCTCAAGTTCCGAAGGACGTGCATGTCAGATCTACAAATATTGTGCCACCTATATATTGGGAGACAAGCAAGGTTGCCACTATGTTTTTACAACTATTTTATTTATTCTAACCTTATTGACACGTAAT
>NW_006376913.1:0-1221 GCF_000327345.1 Myotis davidii | reverse complement strand
CTCTCTCCTTTTATTTGCCCTCTTTATTAAAAATGTCTCAGTTTTCAGGTGGACAATAGTCACAAAAGGCTCACACATGGTCCCAGACATTTGATATACATCTTTGATTGTGATGTACAAACATACTAAATATGCCCATATACACAGAATTATGAAAATATTTATGTGAGTCCACAAGATAGATTGGACAAAAGTATCTATACACAGATACGATGATTATTAGTAGGCAGGATATAAAAATGTCAATCCAATACATTTCTGTGCCAAGTATTTTAACAATTCTCTGAGTGACATTCAGTGCATCTGGTAATATTTCCCCTGCTTTTATATCTTCCTACCAAGCTCATAATGATTCAAAAGGAATAGCATGATAAATGACCAAAGCATAAACATTATGAGATTCCTGGGTATGATTTCTTTAGCAATCTACAGATTTTATAGAATTATTCATCGAAGCCACATCCTAAAGCTTACCCTAAAGGTACCTATACATGACACTTTGTAGTTCTAGCATTCTCAGCACCATGGTTCCACCGTCCTAGCTTGAATAACTCCTCAGTGATAAAGTTTTCATTCAGTTTAACCCGAGCTGAAGCTTACCTGAGGGAGTGACACTCAGGACGACCAGCACCAGCATGCAACCTGCCGGCGTCATGATGTCATGTTAGAAGGAAAATTTCTTCCTTTTCAGTCGCACAGCGTTTCCACCGGGAGAGGGGGTGTTGGAAGGGGCGTGCAGTGGTTCCGAGCCTGACCCAAGGGGAGCGCAGACACCTGAAGTGGGAGACAGCAGCCTCTGTCCATCTCACATCAGGGTAACGTTCATGAAGCACACTTCATTGATTTCCCGTCAGCTGTCAGGTCCTGCGAGGCTACAACGGATCTCTGGGTCCTAACTCCTGACTTATTAATTTACTCTCCTGCTAAGAGACGCAGGGCAGTGGAGAAAGGACGGGTCGAGACCACTTCTGAATAGTCTGCTGGAGATCTGTGTAAAGGAAAAACGCTGCATTTGATAACCTGCGTCCTGGGAGCTGGTGAAAAGTTTCTCCTATGTGCTAGTCCCCTGTTGTCTCAGAGCTTAAGAATATGAATGAATCTGAGGGGGTCAAAGGCACAGAGTTCCTGTTGTCAAACAAGTCCTGGGGATGCCAAGCCCAGCGTGGTGGCCGTGGCTAGCAAATACTGTTCTGCACACTCGAAAGTTGCTCACAGAGTAAA
>NW_006376912.1:0-1220 GCF_000327345.1 Myotis davidii | reverse complement strand
TCTTCCTCTCTGAAACCAATAAAAACATATTTTCTTTTTTAAAAAAATAGAGGTTTTTCTGTGACCATCAAGTAAAGAACTTGGAGTTTTATAACAAAATAGAACTCCATTCGTCCTGAATCTTAATGTCCCAGCTCATGTTGTTACTATTTGCTGGTGAGCAAGGTTGCTAATGGACTATAATACATTAAGTCAATATGTAGTCATGACATGAGGCGTAAACAAAGACATAGAACACGAAGAATCAGGATTACTTTTCTCTATGTGTGCTCTTGGCAGGTCAGAAATGTTCCCTAGATCTCTGTTTCTATGAAATAAGGTTAACCAATGTCTTCCATGGATATCAATTGAGAAAAGCTTGTAAAAGCATACTTCCACACTACATCCAAGCTGTAACATTGCCATTAGTATTGCATATATGTTTTAAAAACTATGTTAAGTGAATGATGAAATACTTAAAAAATATAAAACAGTACACACCTAATAGATTATTATTACTCCATTTTTTAAAGCTTGCATATTTAGGGGTGTTCAAAATAACTGGAAAGTGGCTTCTCATTCCTTCCCTTTCAGCTTTGTAAAACAGACATCAAATCAGTTCAAGGGTAAGAAATCTATTAGGCAGTGAGGATTGAAATTCTGGGATCTGATATTCATGCATGGAGGTTTCCACACCAGCCAGGGGCATGGCACCTTCATGCATCAAAATAATGGAACAATGCTGACAATAATGAAGATGAATGGGATGATTTTAGGCACTGATAGACTTGTATTTTCAACCATGAAAATGCAGGTGGTCCAAAATGTAAGCCAATGCTGCCTGGAAACTGTTCAATAATTATACATCTAAGTATACAGCAAACAACCATATATCCGTATACAGGTATATTAAATGTTTTTAAATGTTTTTCAAATAAAGTGTGGGTATTGCTATCATTTTCTGTAGTATCAATAATTACTGAAGCATGAAAAATATCAATGTTCACTGTTCATTTCTGATTGCTCTTTTGGGCTCTGTGAAACCGGAATCTGTCTATAAGCACCCTCATTAACCAATGGATTCTCTTCATCAAATACTTGAGCCTTAGAAAACATAATCTTTATCAATTCCTAGCTGGCTAAGGTGGGATATAATATTAGCCTGGACTATTTAAAGGTAATGTTTAGACCAACATAATGAATATAGGGAGACTCCAAATGTCCTTTATTCTTTTCCTAGC
>NW_006376911.1:0-1221 GCF_000327345.1 Myotis davidii | reverse complement strand
TTTCCTATTGCTGCTGTAATAAATTACCACAAACTCAGTGTTTTAAAACAACTCAGATTAATTACGTTACAGTTCTGGAGGTCAGAAATCCAAAATGGATGCCACTGGGCTAAGGCCAGTGTGTCCGCAGGGCTCTGTTTCTTGTGGAGGTTCTCAGGGAGAATCCCTTTCCTTGCCTCTTCCAGCTGCTCGAGGCTGCCTGCATTTCTTGGATTATGGTCTCACCTCCATTCTTAAAGCCAGCAGTGAGGCCTCTTTGAATCTCTGACTCTGACTGACTCTCATCTTTAAGGATCCTTGTGATTGCATTGGGCCCCCTCAGAGAATCCAGGGCAATCACTTTATTTTAAGGCCAGCTGTGGGCAATCTTCATTCCATCTGCCACCTTCTATATTCTCTCACTGTGGAATCTAATATCTCACAGGTTTCAGAGGTAGGACTTGGGGGCCATTATACCATGTAAACCCTCCATAACCAAAACAGAAGTCATGGTTTTCCCACTTTACACTTGGTCTTCTTCTAATGTTCTATGTCTTAGTAAATGGCCCTACTTATCAGTTGAGCAAATAGATACCTCAGAGTTATCCTTGATCTCATTTTTGTTTTCCTCACTCTTCTGATACCATCTATCATCAACTTTTGTGGATTTTGCTTCCAAGATAACTTTCAAATAAAAAAGGACATCTGTCTCCTCCACTCCTATACTAAGATAACTCTTATCTCTTGCACAAACTCTGTAGAAACTATGGGTTTGATTTGTTTATTTGTTTTTTTGGCCATTTTGATTGCTTTCCTCCAGTTAAACTATAGAATTTAAGAGATACTCTCACCTTATTACTTAAATTTTCCACAACTGAAAAATGATAGTTTATACATGCTAGTATTAAAAATGTAGTCACATGCAATTTTCTCTGAGAATTAAATTCATTGTAAGTAGAAAAACTAAAAAATTATTTCTTAACCTTTTTACTCATTCATTCAGGCCATCCACTTACTGCACATTATGTGTCTACTACATTTCACATATTGTCATAGGTTGGAGGATGGATAGGTAAAAAATTCAAGCACCACAGTTGAATATTCTTGGTAACCCCCTTTGAAAAGTAATTAAGTCTACAAGTATTTGCTGTAATTTCTGTCAGGCACTGTTTGTTGTTAGGTGCTCAGAATACAATGTGTTGTATGAGCTCTTCACGAATTTCCTGTCCTCCTCTGACATAT
>NW_006376910.1:0-1221 GCF_000327345.1 Myotis davidii | reverse complement strand
CCAGGGGGTGCACCATTCCCAAAAGTACTACCATACCGGGTCAATGCGAGCAATGGCCTGAGCAAACTCCTATTCCACCTCCTGCTCCAAAAATCCATGTAATATGTCTAACACGTCGTCTTCAAGTATGTATCAGATATTACACTGATAGGAACAGGTACTATACTTCATCTTAGCCAAAAGGCTGAAAAGCAAAAGACATTTTAAATTTTAATGCACAAAGCATTTGATGACTAAATGCTTGTAACGTGTAAGCAGTATGGATGCTTTCAGCATTAAGGTGTGTTGTGCATGAGAAAGGCAGACTCAAAAAGGGAGGCCTGGAGTCTGGGTAAAGAGGAAAGGATAGAGCCTGCACAGCCAGCTTGTTAGTGAGCAGCTAGATACTCCTAACAGAGTAACTAAACTTTCTCTATCTCTCACTCATCCACCTGGAAATTGCAGATAACAATAGGACCCTGTAGTTTTGTCACAGGATGTTTTGTGATTTAATGAAATACCTGTGAAGGCCTATTTGTTCACTGAAATAAAGCTATTATTTTCTCAAAAATGCTGAATCTATTATGGAGAAGCAAAGAGAGAGTGCAGGATGCACATTTCTACTGCTGCTTCATTTTTGAAATAGGTAAGCAATGCTATTAAAATTAGGCAGAAGGAATGTCAGGGGACTGCAGGCAATATCATGAATCAAGATGATCCACACAAGCTGAGTTTTACTGTGTCTGGGTCGGCAAAACCAGAGGTAGGAAAGACAAGTTTTCTCTCTCTCTCCTAGTATTTTTCTCACAAGTTTTGGTAAAGGTAATAATTTCTTTGGATGCAGGGATATATTTATACAGTATCTAGGTCTACAGTAACTCTAACAAAATATAATTAGGTAGAATAACCAAAGTACAGATGGCTTTTACATAATTCTGACCATATATATTTGAGCCTGTGTAATTTGAGTCTCACAAATGATTCCCAAAAAAGTTTGTATGAACTTGTACCAACACTTACTATGCAATAGCTTCTCCTAACTTGCCATCTCCTCCCTTTCTTCACATATAACTAGGCTGGCATATGACATGAAACTTACCTCGATTAGTTACCCCAGAAGCAAACACAGAAATGGACACTTGAATGGTAAGTCAATTTCATTATTCCAAAAATTGTCATTTCTTCTGGATAAGTTTTAATTCTTTGGTGTTACTAAATATATGGGCAAAAACTATCTTTTTT
>NW_006376909.1:0-1220 GCF_000327345.1 Myotis davidii | reverse complement strand
AGGAAGGCCTACTCTTGCACGAATTTCGTGCAATGGGCCTCTAGACTTCTATATTAGCAGACACTTTATAAAGCTTTAACAATTTAAAAAGCCATTCAGATTCATTGTTTTATCTGATCCTCAGAACAACCCTCTGAAGAAGGGAGGGAGTTATTGTCCAAATTTTACACATGACAAACAAAACTTGATGGAGATTTGATGATTGGTAAGTGGTAGAATTAGAATATGAAACCGGATCTCCTCACTCCAAGCCCATGATGGAAACCAGGCTTTGATCAGACCGCATGCATATAGGATCCCTGAAGTGCCCTAACATATATAGGGGTAGCATAGTGACCAGCCCAACATTTAAAAAAGGAGAGTATTTGACAAGTTCAATGGCCCATTGAGTGATTTCTACCTCTTCTCTAATGAAATAATTTTAGAAGGAGAGCAAATACATTGCAATTTGTATGCCAAGGATGCTAAGGCTACATCTCAATTTAGGAAAAAATGCAGTGCTCCATTAGCAATGTCTGCAACAGACACATGAAATGGCTGGTGGCAGCACACATAATACTTGCTCTTCTTGTGCTGAAGAATCTACCACTTTATAAAACATACTTGGGTTTCATGATGAGAAGCAACACAAACCAATAAAGTGACAAGTCTTTGTTAAGCATCAATAAATGCTAAGTGCTATTTTAGGCACTATGGATGAACATCAAGGAGTTTAAGAAGAAGTCTTAATCTATATAGCTTACAATCTAAGGTGGAAAGTACACCAACTGCACAGATAACACTTTAGATTTTAATCTTCTGATACTCACTGTGATCACTGGGTAGATTTGAAAGGGGGCAAATCACACAATTAAAGGAGTCCATCTTTGTGAAATATCTGACATCTTCTGAAGGAATTATCAAGGGACCAAATATAGATGTAGAAAGAGTTTTAATTGAATTCCCATAGAGTCAGAAGTGATATATTTTCTTACATTTATTTCATATCATGTGGAAATATTTGACAATGGTCAGAGTCCAAAAGGGCTTAAGTATTGGGAATCACTGCTGAACTTCTTAATTTATAACAATGTTCACATGCACATCTTTGGCAATTATCTTAACTCTAACATTGTTATTTTAGTTATAATAAAAATGGACATGTTGTAGGCAGCGAGAACGGTACTAGATATTAGACGAGTGGAGTCAGACCTCAGTACTTGAGTTCTGGCTAAGAAAGA
>NW_006376908.1:0-1221 GCF_000327345.1 Myotis davidii | reverse complement strand
TGACAGCTCTTGACCTTGGGTCATCATGTGACCATGCAGCCCAAATCACCCATTTTGAGCTGAATCTGTCAGACCCATAAAGTTATAAGGTCAGGCAGGCAACTCTCTGTTACAAGATGAAAGCGGTGCATCTGGGATTCAGCATGAGCAAGACCAGATGGCACAAGCAAGTTGCACAAATAAGGAGCCCACATCTTGCTTATACCCATTCACTGTGGCACTAGTGCCTCTCTCTGAGCTCACACTTATGGCTATATGGGGTATCCATTGCAAGCAAGCTTACCCAAGAGGAAAGCTTGACCCTGGTTCACAGAAGAATATTTGTAATATGTGTGTACAAGCTAAACTGGATGGAAGCTGCATAGAGCCCAATCAGGGTGGTCTCCAAGGTCAGTAGTAAGGGGAAATATTTCTGATAGGCAGAGATTTAGGTGATATATCTGCTCATTCTATTTCTTTTAAAAAAGAAGTGGCTTAATGGTAGAATAAATTGGCGTCTGTGGCCTGAAATGAATGGCTGGTCTGTCATAGCCCCTTAAGGACAAAGATTGAAAGATTAGCACAAGGATATCTGGGGTAGGAGCAAGTGACTGGACATGTGGGAGTGGCCAGGAAGTGTCAAGTTTTTATTTTGCATGTTAACACCAGCCATGCACCCTCAATTTAAGAGGCATTAAACAAATAAGTAAAAAATAATGCCTCAGCCAGCTGAAGTCAGCCATCCTCTGTCACAGGCCCCAGCAGAGCTGTCCCAAGAGGAAAAGGATAAAGTGGTCAAGGCGACATGGATGAAGGACAAGCATCAGCCCAACAGCATGGACTCCTACTTACCCAGGAGCAGCAATGCTAAGTCCCTGATGTCATCCCTTGAGACAACCTAAAAGCCACTTGGTTGATGACTATGTTGGATTCCCCTTCCACTTGAAGGGACAGCTATTTATTCTGACAGAAATAGACAACTATTCCAGGAGTGGGTTTTCCTCTCCTGCCTACAGGATTTCAGTCAGCACTGTTATCTGAAGGATCACAGAGTGTTTAAACAATTGTCAGAGGACCCCACTACATGCCACCTACAACAAAAGAGGTATGATATTGGGATGCGACCCTGAAATGCACTCCTTATGTTACAAACGGCGTCACCCAGAACCTGCAGACCTGTTAGGACATTGGGATGGCCTGTCAAAGGCATAGCTGAAGTGCCAGTTGAGATAATGGGAGTTT
>NW_006376907.1:0-1221 GCF_000327345.1 Myotis davidii | reverse complement strand
TTAGTCATGATTATCTTTAGTAATTAAACAATTCCATTTGTTTATTTATTTATTTATTTATATTTTTTGCCTTTTAAAAAATTTCTTTTTAAGTGAGAAACTTAAGAGAAGGGGTCACATAGCTTGGACCTAAAGAACTGTGTCTTTCCATGGATAACACTGTTTTATATCAAACATTTTTATGTAATTTACATTATACACTCCTATGTAGGTGGCATTTAGAACTGTTTTAAATAACATGAGAATTAAGAAGTTTGTATTATGGAGCGGGTTAACAAATGTTCATTCTGTTAAACCACATCTTTAGAGATGCCCATCACTGGAACTTATCTGTGTGTCCTTGTATGTAGTATGGAAATGTTCTCTTGCATGTTCCTGTCACAGCCAGATGTATTGGTGCCCACAGCTCAGCTGTTTTGCCTTTTGGGTGCTTGACCTCTCTGACTTGTGGCGGTGCCTACGACAGGCCAGCCTGATGGAGTGCCCTGCTAGAGAGCGTTAGCAGCATGTTAGGCTTTAGCTGCACTTCCTTACGAGGGAAGCAGTGCTTTAATTGAGCCAAGCGTGGAACTACAAATGAGACTTACAGGAGCATAAAATGATTTTCATGCCTGGCATAATTGTTGGTAGCAAACTGACTTTTATTGGAGTAATGATAAGTTCCTCAGTGGTATAACCTGAGGAGCAAAATTTACTGCAAATTGGTACAAGTATTTGAGTATGAAAAGACGTGGGTCCTTTTTCCCTTGCTGTAGGTACTTTAATTATCGGACCACCCGGTTCCTTGCTGAGGAGGGGTTTTATAAATTCCATAACTGGTTTGATGACCGGGCCTGGTACCCATTGGGCCGAATCATTGGTGGAACGATTTACCCCGGTAAGTGAAACAGGGTTCTTTGTAAAAAACAGAAATCAGTATTTGCATATTATGGAACAATTTATTTTATTTCTAATATCTTTATTTTATGACACTTGTAATTTCATTCTGATTGCAGATTCCTAAAAGTGGATCTTATATAGACAGGAGAATGTATATGGGAGATGGGCGTGGGTAGTTCTTCATAAATTCTGGACTTCCTACTGAATCCTTGAGAGAGAAATACTTGCTGTCGTAGTATTTTTGGTGGTTTGTTAAGACCTGTGTTGTCACTTTATTGATACTTACATTTGCCCTTAAGGGCTTTATCCTAGGACTAGAGGCCCGATGCACAAAATTTGTGC
>NW_006376906.1:0-1221 GCF_000327345.1 Myotis davidii | reverse complement strand
AAAAGCCTGGTACATAGTAATTTCTCATTAAACATTTTAAAAATGAGTAGATGAATGATAAATAGGATATAATAACACAGAGGAAAGTTATTAAAAGATACCACAGGTATCCTGTCATAAAGACTAAGAAAATAGTGATATCTGAGGGTACCCGAGAGGCAGACTATCTAGCACAATATTTCTTTCATTAGCTGCAATTAGTTCAATAATGTATTTCTGTAGTTACCAGTTATTGAGTTCCTACTATGTACAAAGCATTATTCTAAATTCTTTACAACTGAGTGAGAGAGGAAGCTGAGACACAGGCATTAAAAAGTGGTTAAAAAATGGTTGTTATCTGTCTCAGGTTGCATAAATGCCAAGTATTGGACCTGGGACTTGGATTCATATCTTTCAAATTCAGAAATCAGTCACCTTATTAAAGGATATTGTCTCCTTGCATTGCATACCAATGACCCCTTTCTCCCCATGGTCATTAATTTCCCACTCTTATTGTCTTTTTTATCACTCTTATTGTTCTTTTCTTCTATAAAATGAAAAAAATAATAGATGATATGATTTTATGCTAATTCTGAGGTTCTAAGTATCTAGATAGGCTATCATTATTAGTATAATATTATAGTATAAAATGAATAAAGGTTTGGAGGCAAAACAGGAAAAATGCCAAGCGAACAAAAAATTAGTGAGAATTACTCCTCCATATACCCTGGGTCCTAAATAAATATTCAGGAAATAAGCACCAAAGAATATGTCAATAACACCTTTACCTCAGTGGAAGTGATTACATTATAGAGTGGGTAATGTACTTTTTATGAGTTGAAACTTCTTTTTTACTGGGTGATTTATCACATAGGCAATGAAGCAGACTAATTAATAATGAAATAGATATTACCAAGTTTTAATGTCACTGAGGCCTGTCCTTTCATTATATTGGTTTTCCGAGGTTGGTTTCATGTGATACCAGAGAGTCTATCTAAGAGATTCATGGACCAAACAATATTTTAGAGTTCCTAAAAAATAGGAATTACCATATTTTAATAAACATTAATGTGACTCATGGCAAACAATTTAGAATTGGACCAAAAGTAAGAGAAGCCTATGTTTGAAGGTGAGCTCTGCAATTTCCAGCCCACTAATGCAGGGTATGTTATTTAAGCCTGTGAGCATATTTTATTAGGTTTTGTAAAGATAAGATTATATAAGTTAGGTAAAGTTCTTAGC
>NW_006376905.1:0-1221 GCF_000327345.1 Myotis davidii | reverse complement strand
GTAAATAATGCAGCAATGAACATAGGGGTGCATGTATTCTATCACGTTCTAGTTGCATAATCTCAAGCGAATTTATTCACTTTCCTTAACTTTAATTTTCCCATCTATATGGTGGGGATTACAAAAATGCCCCCTGGCAGGGATGTTTTCAGCATCCAAAGAGGCAGCATATATAAAGCACTAGACATACAATTGCCACTTAGATATGTTAGGTATGATTATCAGTGGCTGCAGAGATTCAAATGGTTTTCAGCAAGCTTATTAATTCTGGGAAGTATATACCGTTGGTTCATCAGCAGAACCTCTGTAGGCCCTTGAAATAAAATGCCACATTGTTTCTCAAAGATAAAGCCAATACAATTGTTGAAATTGCAGCAAGAACAATTCTCTTCATGGTTATAATGTTTCATTGCACCTCGGTTCTTAAATATGTCTTTTAGTTTCAGCTTATTATGGTTTAAGAATATCAGGAAGAGGAAGAAGAATCAGCATGCGGTTGATGGTTGACTGGCAACTGTAATTTTCTATGTAACAGAATCTTTGCCAATATAAAAAGCCATCTTCTGGTTATGCACAAGTTTAATGAAATGTGGGCACAAAGTGGTGTTTTCTATCCAACAAAGAACAAGTGCAGCCACAGAATTCCGCATGTTGAGTTATTCTTTCCAAAATCAACCACCTAAGGACCAAAGGTTATGATTTAAAACAGAATTTCTATGTGTTCTTTTTCTGAGTGAACAAAACAGCTTATATAGCTGCTGCGTAATTTGGTAATGTTTTCATTTGTCGAAGAAATGCCGAATATTTGTAGGAATGGCAAAAAGCAAAACATAGCCTTCATCTGTATGCAATATAGTCATAACATAAAATTATGAGCTCATAGATATGATTTTTGAAAAGATTGAATTAACATTGTGAAAATTAGAGTCCCCTCATTTGCATAAAATCTGGGGAATGCCATTGCATGACAAAGCTAGTAATTTATTTGGCAGTAATGAAGAGTGAATTCTCCCAGCAATTCACAGCTCTGGCTCCCTAGCTGAAGTCAGGAGTGGGAGTTTATTCTTTGTAGAAAGGCCTGGGAATCAGTATAGTTCAGATATCATCCCCAACTCAAATTCACCTGAAATAAAAAGAGGTACCTTACAAATGTTGCTTAAAAACCAATGAGTAAGTTTTGCCCTAGCGGGTTTGGGTCAGTGGATAGAGTGTTGGCCTGTG
>NW_006376904.1:0-1220 GCF_000327345.1 Myotis davidii | reverse complement strand
ATGTAAGCGTGGGGAAGGAAGGAATAGGTAACATGAGGTCATGCAGGCACTTCCCACCTCCGTGTCCTCATTTCTCAGCATTCTCTGAGTTGGATGGTAAATGTTACCCTCCTTATCTCTTAGGGCTTTTGTGAGGTACACTGTCTACTCCTCCAATAAGTGAGTACAAAGCCCTCAGAATTGTAAAATCTGCCTTTGTCACTGCTTCCTCTGAGTCCTTTTTGCTTCTCCATCTTCCTCTCCCTTACATTCCATTCAGGGCATTAAGAAGGAAATGGAGAGAGAAAGAAATTTTAGGATCAATGGAGTATAATGGACTAGGCCATGTGATACCCGATTGTTGTTTTTTTAATGATAAGCCTTGGGGGCATGGGAACAGCAGAGGAAAGGGGCGATGCAAATGGGAAGAGGAATGGGGGTTAAGATGGGAACTTGCATCCATTCATGAAATAAGTGTTAATCACTTACCATGTGCCAGGTCCTCTGCTAGACCAGAATGTAAGGGTATACGTGGGCTGGTCCTCAACAGGATTCCTGTGCAGAAGAATAGGCCATGACACAAAGAATTATTATAAATACAAGTATTATCAAAGAGACTTATGCAAAGTGTCTTTGAGCACCTAGCAGTCCTAATTCTACCTAGATGTTCAGGGAAGGAAAATTCCACTGAGATGATCACATTCAAGCTAAGTTTTATAAAGGATGAGGAAGAGTTAAGGAAAAGGGATAGGGAATATTAGATTCAGGAGATGTGAGGAGACAAGTCTGTAGCATCAAGGATTGGAAGTAACAATAGAAGGGTTAAAATTTGCCAATGATAAGGCAACCATTAGAAAAGAGACAGACCAAACAGATACCAGCAAATACAATTTGAGAGCAAGGTAAAGTTTGATGTGTTTTAAGTTATACCCAAATTGAGTCTACATGGGTTTCTTTTTAAGTTAGCAACATTTCATTTAAGAACCAAAATTCCCTCAACTTGCCTTTGTTCTTAAAGCATCAGAAGCTTTTTGTCCTGAGAGAGAAGAATGAAACTCTTTTTGTCTCTTGATCCCTTTACATCCATAGACCATGTGAGGCACATGGTGCCATGTTGACTCACCTGTTTTTTTTATTGGATTTGATAGGCATGAGCCTTGGAATTTTTTCAAGAGTATGAGAGGGCAGACCAGGAGGAAATTGAGAAGTCATTGGTGAAAGTGGATGTCATCAAAAGATTG
>NW_006376903.1:0-1220 GCF_000327345.1 Myotis davidii | reverse complement strand
TAAATAAAAATGTTTTTATTCTCTCTTCTAGGGGTATCAAGAGGTGAATTTTGGGTAATTTTTTTAGTTTCAAAAATTTCTAGCAATGCAAGTAAATTCCTAAAAATTTAAATAACACTTTTTTCATCTTTTTTGGTTATTTGATTCAAAGTACATAGCACATGGCCTCTTTTGAGAATTTCCTCTTTTCTGACTGTTCTCTTTCCTGAGAAAATAAATGTTATTTTCCTATGATGCTTTGGTTACAGCTGAAGAAAATAACAAGAGTCTTGACTGTAATCTGCATTGTATCCTATAAAATTTGGAACTATGACGGGTTGGTACATAGACTGTATCATGCTACAGTGGTCTGCAGATTAACTTGTGTTTTCTGTATCTTGTTGATATAGAGATGGTATAGTAATATGCTTCTCATGTCTTACTGCTTCTCTAGAACTCTGGACAGTGGTGGACATAAAGAATTAGCATGGGATTGATCCAGCTTTGAAGATGATATAGGATGTCAACTAATCCCAGTGGAATACAGCATAGCGTACAACTGCTAAATCACCAATAAGCATTCCACTCACTTTCCAAAAGAGCTGGCTCTGAATCGAGATGATAGAGAATGAGAGGAGGAAATGGTAAGGGAGGGCATGTATCTGAAATTTTTTCAGTGACTTAAATGGAGAGATTCTATTTTCTCTATTGAATCAACATTTTTTTGATACTGAATAAATATTTCATAAGAATAGAAGATGGTCACAATTTAGGCAGTTTTATATTGCCCAAAACATGGCTTGGTACATAAAAGATTCCATAAATATTTGGATACCAAATAGTATATGACTTACACTGCCATGTGTCACATGTGGTATAATCCTAACTAGTAATTCTGATTTGACAATATATACAAAATGGGAAATGGAAGAGAGTGAAACTTCTAGAAGCAGGGCATAATATGCCTATGAGGCCTAAATTATTGTCCTGTCATTGATTTTTGTAGCAATGTCAAAAATAAATGAATACACATCCTGAACTGATAAAATAACCTTCTCCATGGTTCCAGATGGATACATTAGAGAAATGGCAAAAACTGGGACTATGACAAAGTAAAGGTATGAAGAAATTCCCCTGCTGATCTCATGGCCCTTACGCCAACACGGAAAGTTATCTCTCTGATTTGGAAAGCCAATTGTGGGAAGAATAAAAAGTGGAAAAACACTGCCTCTAGGGCAGGG
>NW_006376902.1:0-1220 GCF_000327345.1 Myotis davidii | reverse complement strand
TTTGTTTTTTGCTTCTACAGACAAATCTGATCAATGTGTGCTATCAAAGAAAGGTGAGAGGAAGCGGGAGGCATGGGAACCAGTCTCCAAGAGGGCCCCCAAATCCTCACCTCGTGCAATTCATGCCTGTGCAGTCCCCTCTCTCACTGTATCAGGGTTGGTTTGAAGGAAAAACAATGCCATGAAAGTGATGGTGCCTGACTTCTGAGGCTAGGTCCTAAAAGATACTGCACCTACTCCTTGCTCTTCTCTTTCAG
Source organism: Myotis davidii (assembly GCF_000327345.1). Taxonomy (NCBI): domain Eukaryota; kingdom Metazoa; phylum Chordata; class Mammalia; order Chiroptera; family Vespertilionidae; genus Myotis; species Myotis davidii. The sequence goes on along the minus strand of NW_006376902.1, from coordinate 963 downwards.
ATAACTCTCTCTGGGTGAAGCCAGCTGTTAGGTCATGTGGACATATGCATAGACCTACGGCATGGTCCACGTGGCCTCCTGCCAAATTGCCAGAATCAACTTAACAGCATTATATGAGAGCCATGTTTTAAGCAATCATCCAGGATGCTCAGATATTCAGGTGACTATTGCCCTGGATAACATCTTGACTACAGCTCATGAGAGAGATCAAGAGCCAGAATCACCTAGCCTCTACTCTCACCACTCTCTGGCATGCACTCTAACTTTATTACAGAGCCTCAAATACTAAAAACTGCATTTCCCCGAAGCACCTGCATCAGGCCTTCAGCAGGGGACCCAGGTTCATCTTACCAGAGAAATCCACGTAAGACTTGGAAAGAAGTGAGCAAATCAAGGTGGTAACCCTCTAACAATGAGATCAGATCTTGGTAAGACATTTTGTTCTTCTGACAATCAAGCACATACTCTATTAAGTGATCCCTAGCATCATAAGTTCCGAGTAGCAAGCAACAGTGGAGTTTTCCACTAGAATAGTAAAACTGGGTGTTTCTCTTGACTTATGTTGTACTTAGCTTATTAACAGGTTGGTTCCTTGGTACTGCTGGAAGTTAAGCAGTGAGGAACCTCTCCCTTTTTGCTTAAACTAGCTAGCTGTCTGCAACTTAAACTAGCTGTTGCTTGAATCTAAGAACCCACTCTATCACTCACAAATTTTCCTAACTCACAACACATCACCTTTTATTTCATAATGGACCCTCTTCTATTCCATTGCTAATCTGTCTATGTGTACACTCAGTCCTATTCATCATGGCTTTTCTAAAAACTTACTTCATCAGATTTCTTCTTTCCCCCTACCTCCAATCTTTTCCTTTCAGCTGGCTCCTTCTCCTTCACCAATAACACACTTCTTTCAACTCTATGGACTATGCCTGTTAACACATTGCGTACCGCATGGAAATCTCT
>NW_006376901.1:0-1220 GCF_000327345.1 Myotis davidii | reverse complement strand
CTCCTTAATAAGCTCGGTCTCAGAACGAATTAACCGTAAGTCAAGGCCCCACTGTACATAAGCTGTAACAGTTTGCATTAGAAATATAAGGTTTAATTTAGAAATAGTCATCACTCTATCGCTCAGAGCATATCTATTAACAATGAAGACACTGAGAAATTTGACAGTAAACATAGACAAACAAGAAGGTAAGTGCTTTAGAAACCATGTTATATGGAATATTTAGTGAGGGAGAGAGCTGAGTGGCAGTGTTTTTAAGGGTTTCCATATAGAAGACATCATAAATTGACATTGTGTTTTGCCAGATCTAGGATCCAGGGGTGGAAGGAATTGCAGAAAGACAGAGTTTGGCTTTATTGATGAAAACCTTCTAAAACTTCTATTAATATCCCCCCGAGGAGTGAGCTACATACTGGAGAGTGTTCAGGCTTAGGTTGGGTGATCGCTTATTAGGAATATGAAAATATTATGTAGAGTGTGGTGGTTACTACACTGCCTTTCACATTCTTTTCATTTTATTGTCTGTCTGTAGCTCTTCTATGATCACTTAGTCTTAGCAAATGGAGAAGGGTTCAGAAAAGCCACCAAGATCTTTGCCCAATTAAACCAAACTGGGTGTGTGTCCTGAATATGGACCCAAATATATAGTCACTTTACACTGAATTTTAAGTCAATATGCCTTTTGTAAAAAAAAAGTCATATGAACATGTGCTATATGACTGTCTTTTGAAGCCACTGCTCTATGGTAGAGCTAATCAAAAATGCAGAAGAAGGAGAGAATGGATGGTAAAGTCACAGATCTGGGGTTAAGTCCAAATTGGATGAGCATGGGCAAGTTATTTGATTTTTGTAAGCCACAGTTCTATCATCTTTTATAGATGAGAGTATTTCCCAGAGTTATAGGCATCAGGTGTGATAATGCATGTACAGTATTTAGCCAGTAGAAACTCACTTAATAAATGAAGTTAGTTTAATCAAAAGAGAAGTGTTGCTGTGAGGCCAACACTAGTTCAAGACTGATCTAATCTTTTCTAAGATGTAGGGGAATCATTTGATACTCATAGAAGCAGTTTCCTCCTAAAAGACCTCAACAAAATCCAGTCCCTTAAATTTTGTGCTGGTCACTGCCCAGCTGACAAGTCAAAAAATTTGGCCAACTATCTAATGCTTTTCCTCATCTATCCATTCATCCCTCCTCATGGCCTTTCTGCCTCTAACAG
>NW_006376900.1:0-1220 GCF_000327345.1 Myotis davidii | reverse complement strand
CACACACACACACACACACACTGCCATTTTTCCTTCTGTGGTATGAGCAAACTTTCACTTCACCTGTTTGGTTTGGTTTGGTTTTGACTTTAAATGATCTGGAGACAAAACTGGGTTTAAAGGGCTTGAAAGATGAGTTTCCAAAAGCTTAATGAGTTACTCCATAAAATAGGCACAATTTTAATCTTTAAATTATCCTTTTGTTGTCTTCTCTGCAGAGTTAAAATTCTGACAGCTTGGCAGTTTCTATTGTGAGAGACAGTTCTACTGGGAATCAGTTGGTCCCTTGGATTAACCCAGCACTGTGGTTAGGAACTGCCAGTACTTGAGTTTTCTCATCCTTAAAATAGCTCCTGGTAGGGACTACATGCTGTGACAGTAAAGATAATTGCAATAATCACTACTTAGACTCTAGGGAGCCTATTCTATTCAAGCCCTGGGCTTAGAAAGAAAAGGTTGAGAAAGAGTTGACCTTTTTGTCCCTTGATACTGATGTTGAAAGTGTTGACTCTGGCTGAAATCCCACTGCCCAGGTGGAAAGGAAGAGATGAATAGGTTTCTCCAAAGGTAGGAGAATGGCTTCAAGTTAGAAGCTCCATCCCAGATCTTATAAGGGCAGCTGATACAGTTTTTAATATGATAAACATTTATTGAGCATCTATTATATGTGAAACACTGTACTAGGCCAAGACAATCCCTACCTTAAAAGATCCTTTAGACCAATGAATAGTCTAAACACTTAGACTTTTAACTTCTCTAAGACATATCAAAATTGGTCTATAGACCCAGAATACTTAGCCCCACATGAGGCCATGGTGAATGGCAACAGCAACAATAATCACTACCATTTATTGTATGCTTATCATGTATCAGCAGCCTTCTGAACACTCTATTTGCATTGTTACCCTGTCCTTACAACAACCTATGTGATGGGAGCTATTATTATCCCTAGTCAGCAAATCAAAAAGCTGAGTCACAGAGAATTATGAGACATAAACCAGATCACACTGTTTAAGAAGTGATGGAGCAAGGAGTTGCACACAGGCTCTCTCCAAAGCCCATGTTCTTAAACATCATGCTAAGTTTGTTGCTATAACTCTGTCAACCCTATGAATAAATTTCATCATTGCTTTGTGCCAAGTTCCATGCCAGGTACTAGAGTTCCAGTTGGGGACAACTAGAAATGGTTCCTGTCCTTATTTTAGAACCTAGAGAAGAGA
>NW_006376899.1:0-1220 GCF_000327345.1 Myotis davidii | reverse complement strand
CACAGAACTCAGAGAAATAGTTTACTTACTAGATTACTGATCAGGTGGAAGAGAGGCATAGGGCAAAGTATGGGCCTTGGAGCTTCCATAACCACTATAGGAATGCCACTCTCCCAGAACCTCCATGTGTTCACTAACCCAGAAGCTCTCTGAACTTTGTCCTTTTAGGTTTCTATGGAGGCTTCATTACATAGGTACACTTGGTTAAGTCCTTTGCCATTGATGATTTAACTCAATCATCAGTCCCTGTCCCCTACCCAGAGGTTGTTGACCTTTGGACTAAAACTTTATATTCTCTGATCACATGGTTGGTTCCCCTGGTAACCAGTTCCCATCTTTAGGTGCTTTCCAAAAGTAATTTAAGAAATTCCAAGGGATTTAGGAGCTATGGAGCAGAAACAGTGGATAAAGACCAAATATATATTTCTTATTACAAGTCATAGCATCACATGATCTAACACATGTCTTTGTAAAATTTATTTTAACTGTTAGAGGATCTGATATTGACAGACTCATTTTGTAAATACCCTCGGAAATAAGAATGTATGAAAGAGAAAAGGTAGTCAATGAGAAGAGCAGTCAGGGTCACCAGGTGAGAGACTAGATATACAGACAATGACCAGACTATCTGTGAAAGTAGAACTGCCCTAAACCTATAGCAATATTCCCAAGAAATCAATCTCCTATCTACAATAATCATCCCAGAAAGCTGGCCTGCTGTAAGTCAGACTTATAGGAGACCAGATTGTTATCTCTAGTAATAATTCAAGAAGCCAAACAATAACTGTTGTAACAATCAGCCCCAAATAACCAGAACTTGATTAATAACTGACAGTTTCTCTAAATCTTGTCTCTGCTTCCAAGTTAAAACCAATCAGAAAAAGCCACAAAGATATCCCCTTTCTGGGCTTCTAGTTAGCTCACTTACAGCTTCCCCATGCCAACAGCTTCTAATCTGGGCATACTTGAAGTCTTTTTTTTCCCCCATCAAAAGCTTTCTAACTCCTCTTCTTGTCTCTGCCAAAATGCAAGCTTCAAATAAATACTCTCTGCTTTTTCTCATCTTGTTGGGCTTTGTGTATTTCCACACAGGTAGTACTTCATAGGCTATGCTCTGAACAGCTAATCATATTCTATGGAAGATGCCCCCTAGAGTCATGCAGTGTACAGCTCTTATAATCATACTTGTGGCCTGGTGCACGAATTTGTGCACATTGAAA
>NW_006376898.1:0-1220 GCF_000327345.1 Myotis davidii | reverse complement strand
TTTTTTCACTCCCTGTAGCTAGTAACGTCCCAATTCACAGATGAAAAAGCTGGGGCTCCAGGAGGATGAGGAATTTGCCAAGACCATACAATGAGAAACATTTTAACAATGAGTTTTTAAGTCAGGGTTTCTAAATCCAGTGTCCATTGGTAAGAAACCACATGATTTTGTTGTTGGTTTTTATTTGTTTTCCAAGCAAGAAAAGCAAACTGCTTATAGGCAATAGCTTTCTACCTTCTTTTACTTCTTGTTTCAATTCTTAACGTTAAATATCAGCTGAAACTTTACCTATCTTTATGGGGAAAAAGGAAGACTCTATAGGACAACTGAACCAAATACACTTAAAATAAGCCAGCCTCTTACAATTCACAGAAACTCTGAGTGCACTGATTATATAATTGCAGACAGGGTCCCAAACAATCAATAAGAAGCATTAAATTGTAATTAGGGTACTTTATATTACAAACCAGGAATTGTGTTAGTAATTTTCCCAAAAGTAATATATACACAGGGCTTTTTAGTATTCAGGCAGTGGGAGTGGAAAGATTATCATCAAAGATATTAACTTTGAGCCAATAAGCCTAAAACATCATATTTTCAACATTAAATGAATGTAGTTTAACAGCCAAGTATCTTGCACATTGAGTTAGTCAATTATTTCACTAACACGCGGTTTGAAATAATGTAATTTTACTCAAAAAGTCCCTCCCATTAATTTAGAAAATGTGATTGACTTTATTATATTTACCTGAACACTCTAAAGGAAAAAAAGGAGAACAATATTGTGAAAATGACCTTGTACTGATTTGGAATCACAACTCTCATATTACTTTTAAAAATAAAAGCAAAGTTGTCTTTATTTATCAGCAAACATTTATTTATTGCTTACTATGTGCTGCATATATTGCAAAGCCCTGGGATACCTAAACAAAATAAGTCCCAATCTTTATTTTGGGGGATTTAACAGTGTAATGGGGGAGGCAGAAAGACAAATCATAAGAAACACAAGATAAAATACAATGAAAATAACTGTATGGTACTATAAATACACATACATGTCATTATATATTTGTTGAACCCCATAGAATGAACCCTGAGTTAAACTATGGCCTTTGAATACTTATGATACATCAATAATATAATTTCAGCCCTGGCTTGTGTGGCTCAGTTGGTTGAATATCATCCTATGCCAGTTTGATTCCAGGTCAGGGCACATGCCT
>NW_006376897.1:0-1220 GCF_000327345.1 Myotis davidii | reverse complement strand
ACACTGCCTTTACAATTATTCAAAGTGTGTGTACACATATTTTGGGACACCCTAGTACTAATCAGGGAGTAAGGGAGGAGCATACATAATTGTAACAGCAGACAGAATGCACTGAGTCCCAAAAAGAATGCAAAGAAGGGGATATGAAATTCAAGGGACAGGAGGGAAGGATATTGTTCAACTTGTACTCAGAGTACTTATCACATAGCATTACACATTTGGTTTTCTTGTACTATTGAAGACAGATGAGGATCTCTGGGTTTTATCATCTCCAGTGTCTCTCAAAGTGCCTGCTACCCAGGAGGACAGATGGATGTTTTGCAAACAACGTTCGCAAAATGAATAAGTGAATGAATGCATTGGCTCACTTGACAGGAGGAAGAAGGGTTCTGTGAATGTAATAAAAGTTGCAGGAGCTTAGAAAGACTGACAGACACCAGTGGATTTTGGAGAGGAAGCATTTGCGGTGGGGAGCACAGACTGAGCAGGGATTTGGAACTTAAAAAGTACAAGACATTTAGGAGAAAAAGTAATATAATTTGGCTGCATTGTGGAGGACACATTGAGATCCCACCGCCTCCGAGGTGAAGCTGAGGTGTGCATCAGCCATGGGAGGTGCCTCTGTGTTCCTCCCCTCCCTTCCATAAGGGACAAGCTTCACCCCATCCATTCTGTCCTTGATTCCATTACAGATTTGGGCAGAGTAAGGCTGAGCAGTGACAGGATGAAGAGCCAGCAGTGATGTTCATGGTACCTGAGTCCTCAGACAGTGACCACCACCATTATATTAATAATGACAGTAGTGGCTCCCAGACTCATGAGCTCATACTAGTTGTCAGACACTAATGCTGACTACTTAATATGACCATCTCATTTTATTTTCCCAACAGCCCTAATTGTAGTATTGACAAGAAGGCTGCATATTCTACATGGAGATATTTGGATATATAAAGTAGCCACATTAAAAAAAGCCCAATTGTATCTTCCCTGTATGGTCCCAATAACTTACATATATTATTTGTCATTATCAAATTCTTATTGATATCACATGCTTTTCTACATCTATACTTTTCATGATAAAAGAAAGGCAGTTCAGCACAGTGGTTAAGAACATGGACTCTGCAGTTATACATTAAATTCTGGCTCTAGCACTTTCTGTGACTGTGGGCAAGAAATATATCCTCTCTGTGCCTTAGTTACCTAATCTATAAAATATGAAT
>NW_006376896.1:0-1220 GCF_000327345.1 Myotis davidii | reverse complement strand
TCGAACTGTGACTTCCTGGTTCATAGGTCGGTGTCAACCACTGAGCCATGCTGGCTGGGCCTGAGTCCCGTTCTTGAGCGGTTAAATGGGTCATGACCGTGGAGGCTCCACTTTATTTCTCTAAATCTCAATTTCCTCAAGTGTAAAATAATGACATACGATTAGATTGTCCTTAAATCCTTTCTTGCTATCCTAGGTTCTTTGATTCTATTTGCTGGCAGCCCTAATTTTCCACAGTGGCTTCTTCTTCAAGCAGAGAACACCTGTCTGAATGAAGCCCTCTGTCTTCTTTTGTTGTGTGTGTGATGTGAGTAGGTTAAGAGGGAAAAGCTCCACTTTGCTTCTTCCTGGGGAATGAACACCCACATTCCACCCCACACTCCTCCACCATTTGGGTGCCTTTTGTCAATCCTTTATTATCTTCACCAGCCATAGGGACCAGTGCTAAGTCTTTTTTTTTCTTCTAAGCCATAATTCTGCACCAGAGCATGGCTCACCAAAGGAATGAGGAGGGAAATGATAGTACACAGGCTCTATTCCCTGCCTTTTGCTGTGATGTGGTGAGATGTCTGTCCAATGGGTCTGAGTAGCTGTAGGCATGAGACTAAAAAGGCCACTCAGCTCTCACTTAGTTTATAAAGGCTGGGTGACCTTAAACATGTTTGTATAGTCAGTGCTTTTGTGTGGAGGAAAAAATGGATAAATATGCAACTAATGCAGTGGTCCCTCAGTGTCCATGGGGATTGGTTCCAGGACCCCTCACAGATACCACAATCCATGGATGCTCAAGTTCCTTATATAAAATGACATAGTATTTGTCTATAACCTGTGCACACCCTCCTGTGTACTTTAAATCACCTCCGGATTACTTATTATACTTAATGCAATGTAAATATTATGTAAGTAGTTGTTATTCTGTATTGTTTAGGGAGTAATGACAAGGAAAAAAGTTTGTACAGATGCCACCATCTTGGGCCTAACTACATAGTACACATCAGGCGCAATAATAACTTTTTTGTGTGTATGTAATTTTTTCAACCCACAGTTGGTTGAATCAGCAGATGAGGAACCCATGGTTATAGAAGGCTGACTGAATTAGGATTCTCTGGGCTGAGTATTAAATTCAAAGTCTGGAAAGATTAATTTGCCTGAAAACAAAAAACAAAAGCAAACTAAAAATTAAGATATCCTTATTGTACTTGCTCATTGGAGAGATCTCC
>NW_006376895.1:0-1220 GCF_000327345.1 Myotis davidii | reverse complement strand
CTTGCATGAATTTCATGCATCGGGTCTCTAGTGATTAATATAATTATTTTAATTGTATAAGAGTAATATTTTCAATGTTTATTTTCTCTTTTTGGAACTATTCCAAGATATATTCAGCAAATTTATCAATTATTTAAATGTTTATATTCCAGGTATAGTCGTGTACCATAATGATACAAAATTAAAGGTCTTCAACAAATCCATGAAGTAAGTAGTCCTTGTATGCTGGACACAGTTATAAGGATAAAGGAAATGTTTTTCTTTCCTAAAAAAAATTTTTCTAAGTGTGGTTCTGCCCTCAACAAACTGAACATCCAGGTGAAAAGGCAAATCTTTATATATTAGTACATGAGAAGATAATTAACAGAGCAAAAGTGTTTACAATAAAAAGGCTTTATAGTGAGGCAGTTATTTCCCAACCCTCCCCCTCCAACCCACCAAGGCTGCAGCTAAGGCCTTCCCCTTTCAAGGCCTCAGAACATCATTGTAGAAAACCAGAGCAGAAGTGCAACTTTCAGCTTTTGAGTTTCTAAACGGGCCTCAGAAACTCTCAGAAGAAACCATAGTTTTAGAGAAATGGCTTTTGAGATACCATAACCTGAGCTTTAATATTAAAGCTCAGGTTATGGTATCTCAAAAGCCATTTCTCTAAAACTATGGTTTCTTCTGAGAGTTTCTGAGGCCCGTTTAGAAACTCAAAAGCTGAAAGTTGCACTTCTGCTCTGGTTTTCTACAATGATGTTCTGAGGCCTTGAAAGGGGAAGGCCTTAGCTGCAGCCTTGGTGGGTTGGAGGGGGAGGGTTGGGAAATAACTGCCTCACTATAAAGCCTTTTTATTGTAAACACTTTTGCTCTGTTAATTATCTTCTCATGTACTAATATATAAAGATTTGCCTTTTCACCTGGATGTTCAGTTTGTTGAGGGCAGAACCACACTTAGAAAAATTTTTTTTAGGAAAGAAAAACATTTCCTTTATCCTTATAACTGTGTCCAGCATACAAGGACTACTTACTTCATGGATTTGTTGAAGACCTTTAATTTTGTATCATTATGGTACACGACTATACCTGGAATATAAACATTTAAATAATTGATAAATTTGCTGAATATATCTTGGAATAGTTCCAAAAAGAGAAAATAAACATTGAAAATATTACTCTTATACAATTAAAATAATTATATTAATCACTAGAGACCCGATGCATGAAATTCATGCAAG
>NW_006376894.1:0-1219 GCF_000327345.1 Myotis davidii | reverse complement strand
GGAGGCAGCCAATCAATGATTCTCTCTCACACTAGCTGTGAAATAGCCAGACACAGATTCAGGTTTGAAAATTATGTTAGAATCTGCTCCATTATCTCCACATTTGGGCCAAAAACTACCCAGGGAATGTTATTCTCTTGGAAAATGGCAAGAGGGCAGGAGGAAACTTGGGATTATCTAGTACTTCCTGAGACCTTGCTCTGCATCTGGCACCTTGTCACTGCTGTCCACATTCCCTGGGTCAGAGCAAGCCATGGTGCCAAGCCCTTTATTAGGTTGGTTATTACACTACATCCACTATAGTGGAAGTACTACAGAGTGACAGGCAAGGGGTGTGGATGCATTGTTCAAAAATAGGGGAGATGCGAAAAATTGTGAACAAGGGTTCAGTAAACCAAAGTAGACATTCTAATGTTTTATTATCACTAATAACCAGCAGTTGATCAAAGAAGACTAATTGTTGATCCATTCTGCGAGGCTCTATTGTGCCCCCATCTGGGTGTGATAAGATATACAAGACCCTTTTCCAACCAAAGAGGCTTCAGAGGACATCAGATCCTTTTGTACTAGCCCAGAGTTCTCTCCTACCAACTGGAGCCTTTTGGTTCTAAAATGCATTTCTATTGACACCTTAACTCATCACATCTCTAGGAATTTACATCTTGCTTCAGAGATTATCTTCTAGACCAGATGATAAACTAGCTCTGATTTTAATGCAGAGGATGCTTATGGCCATGATTGCAGAAGGGCTTAAGGAGATGAAGCCTAAGACCTCGCCAGGTCAGTTCCAGGAGATCATCAGCTTTAGAACCTAGAGGTGAGACAGAATAATTTGGTACTTGGTTTGAGATTTGTTCTGCAAAACAATGAAGGAGCCGGGGAAAAACCAATGAGGCACTTGGGCTCTCTAGGAGTAGTAAGGAATGATTGATTGAATCCATTAAAAAAAATTTCAGAATCAATGAACTCCACTCTTGTAATCTGTACTGAATTACTCTCTAAGTCTGGAATTCTTTTCCTGCTTGAGGTTCTATCATGGCTCTGAGAAACCCATACTGCTTAGGATTTTGGTATTCAGACTATTATTTCTGGTACTGAGGTCCCTGTCTCTACTAATGCATCTCTTAATTTTATTTCTTTTGTATCTGTTCCTCTGCTTTTATTTATATTTATTTTTTTAAATATAGTTCATTGATTTTTTTACAGAGAGGAAGGGAGA
>NW_006376893.1:0-1219 GCF_000327345.1 Myotis davidii | reverse complement strand
CCTCTCAATAAAGTCTTACCAAATAAAATTTTTAGAGTCTGATAAGATTCTATTTTCTTTCTTAGAGAATTTGGTTTAGATTGCCTCTTTCACACCTAGAGGGTTCAGATAGTCTCCTTAGATTTCCTCTAGGTTTCTGTGGTTCACATTTAAGTATTAAATGTATGTGAAATATATTTCCTGTGCTTGATATAGATTAGTGGTAACTTCAGTGTCTGAAATTTTTTTATTCAATTTCCTACTTAGACCACTTTCTTGTAGCCCTATTTTTATAATAGTCGCTGGAAGGCTCAATATATAATCTTCCAACAGCCTTCCCTGAAGCCAGGAATGTCAGGTTCTAACCAAAGAGATACAGGCTGAGATTAGGAAGTTACAGCTTCTTTTTAAACAATGGAAAAACCTAGTTAGGGAAAAGCCCCTTTTCTTTTATGCTTTTCCTTTTCATCTCCAGGATGCCCAGAGTTGCCTTAGCCATTTGCAGTCATGCAGATAGTCATGTATAAAGTTTCTCAGCAAACCTGGAAGAGCAGAAAACTAGTAGCAGACTAGTTTGGGAGACTAGTTATTACATCCTGGTGCCTCTAACTTGGCCTATACTACTGACTAGTAGACTCTGTGCGACATGAGATAGATCAACATCAACATGCGAGTTGTTTTCTGTTATTTGTGTCAGGAAACATTCCTGCCTGATACAGGGTCCAACTCTACAGCCAGTTGGATCCTAATAATATATTAATTATTCATTTCTTTCCCGATTAAATTACAGTGCCATCTTAACAAAGGTTACTGTGTCATACACATAGTAAACTCTTCTAGGAATCTCATTTTCTGAAAAAAGTTTCCCTCGATTCCTATGATTATAACATACTGATTTGATTCTTATAGCTTTATAGTTTGTTTGTATACCAGGTAAGCAAGTTCACACATATGGTCTCCATTTTTATATATGTCTGGCCTTTTCTAGGGTGATTATTTTTCTATATGAACTTTAAATAAGTTTTCTACAATAAAAATCATTTGGTTGTATATCAACCTAGAATTACATTTAAAATAATAAGTTTGGGAGCCCTGGTGAATTTTATATTTGAATTGGCTCTTAGAAGTTGAATCTTGGACTCCAAGCATGTTATAATTCCATTTAATTTATTTCTTGTTGGTTCTTAGAAATAAATTCTTTAAATTTGTTGATATAAATCTGATGTCCTCATCAAATTTA
>NW_006376892.1:0-1220 GCF_000327345.1 Myotis davidii | reverse complement strand
AGCATCAACTTATGAACCAGGAGGTCAAGGTTCCATTCAGTTCTTGGACAGGGCACATGCCCAGGCTGATTTATTTCTGAAAATATTCATAAAAAATACAAATTACATTCCCTTTTGCTCCTTCACTAGGCATGGTTAAATTATTATACTGTGCTTCATTTTTGCTTATCTGCCGTCACTGGCAGTGAGTAACAACTTACTCTGATGTAAGGGAGTGGATAACAAACTGATCTATCAAGATTAAAATTTTGGTAAGGCGCACAAACCTCTGAAGTACCGTTTGAGGTACGCCAGGCCTTATCTGACACTTTCAGCGCCCTATCACAAACTGAAGCATGGTAACTCTGCTCAGTACATGAACATCCTCCCAGGTCTGGAAAGGAAATACCTGGGAAATTTAATTAAAGTTTAAGTGAATCATAATATGAATCCCAATAGACTGCAGCAAATATTAAATTTCTGGTTTGCAGCTTAAAAATTAACTTAAGATATGGTAAAATTCCAATATCGTAAGAATATAGTATTGCATCAATTGTAGTAAATAAAAGAACTGGAAAAACAGCATTAAATATTTTTGTGGGGTTTAAACTAGCCAAAATGACTACACCTTTTAAGGTGTTTATAAGGTGTTTTTTATGCTTCATTGACAAATTTGGCTGAAAGAACCAAACTAGTCTGTCTTAACAGTCACAAAAATAAATGGAATGCCCATTTGCTTCCTGTTTGGTTCTGCTGATGGACTAATGTTCCCTCCTGCGATAGCCATTGAGGATGTTTATATTCTTGACCTCTCACAGGGAAGCAGGAAGGAATCTGAACTCTGAGGACTTGATGTACTTTTGGCTTTGATGTGCTGCTCTGGCCTCTGTGGTGGAAGTGAGCACGCAGAGGGACAGACCTGAACTTGTACTGAAAGCAGCAAAAACGACAATCAATGTCTGATGGTTAGCAGTATGTCTCTGAATCAACTGGAATAAGAACATACTTTCTGTAGCAACATACATAATGATTTCAACTGCCCTCAAAATCAGGCAGATAAAATACACAAAAGAAACAAGGCATTTTCTTAAAAATATGTAAAATAGCCAATGAGGTAGGAAGTATGCACCAAAAATGGGCCTACTGACAACAAACTGAAATATTTACCAGGAGCATTTTGGAGTTAAGTATTCCACTAAAGGGGAATCAAAATATTTAATGGGGGATAGTGGGGAGCAGCA
>NW_006376891.1:0-1219 GCF_000327345.1 Myotis davidii | reverse complement strand
AGTCCTCAAGCGCTCTACATTTCCATCCAGGGGATCTTCTCTGACTCATGCTCCCCAAGGGACAGCTCAGGTGTAAGGGTATGAGGTCACTAGGGCAGGTACAGGGCTGCACTGGCTTGGATGCCCAGGCCCCAGATAGGAACTTATATTTCTCGTAATAGTTCCATGGTCAGAACTTCCAGGGATCCCAGCAAGAGACATCCCTGGTTACAAAAATCACTACACTCAGAGAAATCTGAAGTATGATTTACCCTTTATCTTTTTCCTAATCAAGTTTCTAAACAGTTGCCCGTAGAATTCAAAAGAAATTTCAAACAATACTAAAGTCCAATTGATTTAAGACTTCAAAAACCGCAAGTACTCTTCTTTCACTCTAGATGTCGCCCTTGGTTTAGGGTGTATTCACAGCCCTCCCAATGCAGGTGAAGATGACCAATGATAGGCCATTTTCACCATAAGCAGTATAGTCTGGTAACCCAATCCAGCTGGCATTCCACCTTTTCCAGGTTCCCAGGGAACAGAGCAAGATCATATTTGTCCATAGAGAAAGACAAAGGGTTTTGTTAACCCATGTCAATAGAGATGGTGCCTTCAGTTCTTCCCAATTCTAAATGGCTCTTGATTCTACAGCTTCTCCCCATACTATGACAGACACACACAGTCCAACCATGTGATCTTATGCGGTTGGTCTGGACAGATAGGTGTCTAGTCTTGTTTCTCAGAACCAGTGCTAAAAGGGACAAATTCATTTCTCCTAAGTAGCAAGAATTCATTCATTCAAACCACTTATTTCTGTATTCAAGGCATCTTCTTAGCCTCCGAATATACGTATGTCACAGGGGCTAATGTGTATACGTCTGTAATTTACACCTAAATTCCTGGCATATTTAGATATAATGCTGTGGATGGGAACTGTTATCTATGTTCTTATTGGTCCTGAGAGGCCGCATTCCTGTTTCTTTCTTGGTGCATAGCTCTTTGTCCTCCCAGCTCCTTGGCCCAAGGCCCTGTGGGGATCTCCCCGTTGACCTGTTCTGCTTCCTCCATAGCTCTACCGCCTGTGCTGGAGCCTGCGCAACAGCAAAGAGGAGCGGATTGACCTGGATGCCACCGAGGAGGACGCCAATGAAGCCCCAGAGGAGACCTTTGAAATAGGTGAGTGCCTTCATCAAAGCCCAGATCTCTCTTCTAGAGGGGAGATGGGAGTGGGGTGGGAGGT
>NW_006376890.1:0-1220 GCF_000327345.1 Myotis davidii | reverse complement strand
TGATTTGGAAGAGGTTTTCTGAGTTCAAAGATTAAAAACCTTCCACTAATAATCCCATGATAATTAAACCATAACATTTACATTTGGCATATAAGTAATTCAATTCAACTAGAAAATCATAAAAAAATGAGAAAGTAACTTTTAGGTATTTCTTAACCAAATTGTCTCTACTTCCTATATTTACCAATAGCTGCAATTTGAAAAGTATCTAATTTAGAAATATGCCTAATTTATTTTAATCAATTATGATTTAATCGTTTAAGCCATGATTTTTTTTTAAAAAGAGAGAAGACTGGGACTGATTGGCTAATGACTTTGTGTTGGCCATCATTTATGCTAATGTGAAATTAACTGAAGTTGAGATAAGCACCAGAAACAAAACAATGACCCTCATTAACAGATAATTTAGAGCATTCAAGAACAGGGGAAATGGTGTTGGGTAGTTAGAAAAGCAAAGCAAAAAGCCAAAATTATCACTCCAACTGGAGTCACAACCAGCTTTCTATAAGTTTTAAAAAATCTGAATTTTCTCAAAAGTTTAAAATATCCTTATAGCATGAAGCATTAACCTTTACGTGTTTTCGTGTGTGTGCATACGTGTGTAAATCTGATCTTTCATAGGAATGCTGATGGGTGTTTGGCTCCACTGTTTCCACTTACTTAACCCTGGTACCTGCCACATTAACTCACCTGCATGATCTCCATCCTTCACAGCATCTGGAAGAGGAAAGAACTCATGGAAGCGTTACCTAATCTGGTGTTTCTAGGAGTAACCACAGCAGATTGCTATAGTAAAAGCGTTGGGAGATATAGAAATAGGTAACATGCAGCTAAGTATGTGCACATGCCACAGAAGTGTTTTAATTAACCACAGTGCTGTACCTCCAAGTAAGAGTGTTTTGGTTTATCCTGATACATAAGGCTCTTTCAGCAGTTAAGATACCTTTATCTTCTAAGTGTTTTTTGAACTATTGAAAGTGACTGGAGAATAGACATGCCAAGTTGTCTGTACGAAAGATAAGCAAAGTCTTGGTGCGCGAGTACCATCTTTCTGCACAAACTGCAAGTGGCATGCTGTTGACGTAACGGTAGACAGGGCCAAAAGGAATAGCCAGTATGGAGGTAAGAACAAAAATTACACGCTGGCACCCTGGCAAGTGTTGTTCAGTGGTTAGAGTGTCATCATGAGCACCAAAGGGTCATGGGTTCGATTCCCAGTC
>NW_006376889.1:0-1220 GCF_000327345.1 Myotis davidii | reverse complement strand
TATGATTTCACTTATATGTGGCATCTAGAGAACAAAACAAAACAAAACAAAGCAAAAACATACTCTTGGATGCAAAGAGCAAACTGATGGTTGCCAGAAGGGAGGAGGCTTAGTGAACTGGGTGGAAAAGGTGAAGGTATTAAGAGGTGCAGAGTAGTCATGGAGATGTGGAGAAAATTAAGTTATTAAATTTTGTAGATATGAATGAAAATCAGATTTTTTAGTTGTAAGCCTAGGGGGAAAGCTGCACGGGGCTGTCGAATCAAACAAATCATTGAAAAATTCCTTTTACATGTGAATTTAGATGTGAAAGGAGCATCTTTTCAGGAAAGCTTTATCTTGCTCCCAGTTTACATTAGTCTCTTGTACACTATAGTATTGAAATCTATTCATTTGCTTCATCCACCAATTGGAAAATTCCTTGAGATCATGAATGTGTGACATAATCATCTTAGAAATCCTTCATGTAGAAAGCATCTACTAAATGTTGTTAAATAAGGAAATATATGTTGAAAATATTTGCTTCATACTATAGGATGCTATAAAGAGAGAAACTCTTAAATATATAAGACAAGGACAATATATTGTGCCAGGCGTACAAATGAGAGACACTAATTTACATTGGGTTCATATTGCTTCAGGAGGTTCCTAAGAACTTGGGGCAACAAAAGCAGAGTGGAGAGCATGTTGTCTACAGAGACTGCTGTTGTCTATAGAGACTGCATACTGGGCACTGAACCAGAGTGGACTTTCCTAACTGTCTGACGTTTTGTCTCACTAACCAAATCCGCACACTGTGGAGGTGGCAATGGGCAGATGGGTCCTGTTGCTTGTGCTTTTGCTGTCATAGCCAAGAAAATGTTGCCAAATCCAATGACATGAATTTTTTCTCCCCCCTGTTTTATTCCAGCAGTTTTAGTTTTAGCTCTTATACTTAGTCTTACGGAGGTTGAGAAGTCCTGCAATCTGTTGTCTGCAAGCTGGAAAATAAGAAAATCCAGGGGTATAAATCATTTTTTAGGCTGAAGGCCTGAGAACCAGGAGCTCTAATGCCTGGAGGTAGGAATAGGTAGATATCCAGCTCAAGAGAGAGAAAATTTACCCCTCCTTAGTCTTTTTGTTCTATGAACCTTCAATGAATTAGTGGATACCAGCCGGCACTGGTGAGGGTAGATCGCTTCTACCTGGTCTACTGAATCAAATGCTAATCTCTTCCAGAA
>NW_006376888.1:0-1219 GCF_000327345.1 Myotis davidii | reverse complement strand
GTTTTTTGATCCACTCATCTGCTGATGGGTAGTATGGCCATTTTAATCATGTTGATTCCCACCACTTTTCTTAGTATATAAAAATCTAGTTTAACTTTTAAAGCTTCCATTAATATGTGAATCATGAAGGTAGAGAAAAACTCAAACCACTGTCATAATTCAGAACCTCTGCTTTAGAGAACTACAAGTTAACATTATAAAACTAAATGATACTGCCTCTCTTCATCTAGTTAATAAAGCACCTATAATGCTGTCTTCAGTGGGCAATAACTTTCAACAATCTGATATACCTTTTTCCATTCATTTTGAAAGATCTTGCTCAGTGTTGCCTGGACTGTACATAATCAGCACTTGCTAAATTGTTATCTCTGTATACCAACTCATGGAGAACTTGTTTTGTTTGACTTCTGTAACAAACACTTTTCTTGTAACAAACACTTTTAATGATGTTTTTTATGTCAGAGAAGTAACTAGCTGGACAAAACCCAGTGTTGAATTGAGGGATTAGCAAAGCTTTGTGGAAGGAAGACAAAACATTAAATATTAATCAGGAAGTGTGAAATTTCCACCCATTAGAAAATCAATTTACCTGAACTGTCGGCACAAAATAATAATACCAATGTTAACACCAATACTAATGTTGATACAAAATTTAATATACATTATCAACAATCTTACTGTTATTCGTTGAGAAACTACTATGTGCCAGTCATTGTACTAAGCACCTTCATCTGTTAGATCATTTATTCCCTACTATTATTATCTCCATCCCTCAGATAAGGAAATGAAGACTCGAAGAGGCTAACTTTCCCAAAGGTACACAGCAAATAATTAGGACATCAGGAATTTGAACGAGGTGCACTGACTACATAGCTCTTGTTCTTTCCATACACAGTAAACAATCCCACAAAATGCTAAGATTTTTCCCAATACAGCACTGTTTCAAAAATGTGATTATAGGAAAGAGGGTACATTTTTACATTTCCAGATAGGTTTTTCTCTGAAATAACCAGACTTCATAAATGGGGTATATTAAAATCCCCAAAAGAATTTATAGTGAGGCACAACCTATTATTTTATGTTCCACTACACATACAAGGATGTAGAGTATATGCCCTCATTTATGGGAATAAGTAGCAAATTCATAGTCCATATTTTCTATTCCCCCAAGATCTTCCTGTAATGCTCAGCCACTTGAAAAACATTACTTGGAAAAAAA
>NW_006376887.1:0-1219 GCF_000327345.1 Myotis davidii | reverse complement strand
AACACACCTTATAAAAGGGATTACTTCCCAGTGTGTAATGCATTTAGTGATCCAGCAACACTTTAAACATTATTCTAGTTTCCTGTTGTAAGCTGTGACTCTTCAAGAAAGCATTGGCGTGTTCCCTTTTTTGACTCCAATCTCTTTTGTGGCTTCACTGTTCTTTGGCAAAGATTACTTGACTGTGTCATAGTCTCTGAACTCAGTTTTGAGAACCAGAATTTGGGTTGTGGTTCCCGCACCTTCATCACGTATTAGGTCCAGAGGCTTTTAAGGCTAAGTCAGGCATAGTAATGGTTTACATGACTAAATTTCTTGGCAAGGCAGATGACATCTGTAGAAAGATGGGAAATCTTTAAAAAAAAAAATTTTTTTAATCAGTTACTTCAGATGGAGCTGGTGATTTTCCTTGGCATTGGGTTTTATGTCACACAAAGACCTGTGCTCTTCTAAAAACATTGCCACACTTTGTTGACTCTTTGTCAAAAGTTTTGACAGTTTGTTGGCCCATGACATATCCCTGCACCTGTCTAGATGAACTTAAAAAATTTGTGTATTTAAAAGAAATATTTATAAATACTTCAGCATTTAACATGGATTTGAGCATACTTAGTGATTATTTAAAGCACCCACATTTTGAAATCCAACCCCTTTCTGGGGAAGTGGTTAACTCAGTTTCCTTGGCAGTCGTGATAGGAAACAAGAGGCTACTTTCAAAGGGCCCAGTGGTTTTGTTTTTCCAGAGAGTCTTCAGACTTATTAACCTTCTTTCTCCTAATAGGCACGTAAAAACACTTGAATTGTTCACTATTTTCAAAATGAGGTATTTAATAAGTCCTTTATAAGTTCACTTCCTGTGGAAGTTCCTTTTAAATCTGCAATTACAATACTGAACACTGTTTCCGATTCTGTCCATTTACATATTGTTAAATGAGAAATGTGGGGATTTTTGGAAATCAGGATACAAATACAAAACCCTTGCATGACCTACAAGTGTTGGCTCCAATATCCTGAACTTTCTTTTCAGAAAGAGTCATCTATAACACCCCCTTAACTGGGGATTAAGGACAGCCATGTTGAAGACACAGTTAAATACTGAGTGAGAAAAATTTCTTCCCTAGGCCCATGACTGACCACATTGTTTTTGCCATCCTGTGATAGGCAATTAGACAGACATAGCTACCCAAGGACAATGGGCCAGGTGCAGAAGGTCACCAGG
>NW_006376886.1:0-1220 GCF_000327345.1 Myotis davidii | reverse complement strand
TTATTAGCTATTTTCTTCGGTTTCCAAATACATCTAGGATATGAAGGATTGGTCTGGTTTCTTTTGAGGACTCTTCCAGAGTTGTCTAACCATCTCTGAACATCAGTGACATTCTTTTAATGAGGATTTGTGTATTCTCCAAATTTACCTACTTAGATCACACCTAAAGTACTTGCACAAGATTAGCAAAACCTTCTTATCTGGGATACCTGACAACCTATGTTCTCTGTGCTGGTCCAAACACTGGTGATTGAAAAAGTAACTCAAGATAATTATAGAGATTTGGCACTTCCACTGTTCCCTTCCATCTCAACTCCTGTCTGAGCCACAATTCTCATGAGTCCAACACGGAATTCTAGAATGACCACTGAAGTTCAAAGGAGAGGCCAACTGGGAAAGGGTCTGAGCGTCCAGTCAATAACCAGCTTCCTGAACACACACCATGCTCCTTCCTGATTCCTGTCTTTACACATATGGCCCCAAACATAATTCAAGGCCCACTTTATGCCACTTCACTTCTTTCCTCCACTCTACTCATAAGGAATTGCACATCATTTTATTATATCCTATTAGCAGACTGAGTTGCTTAAAGGCAAGGATTTTGCCTGATTAATTGCTCCATAAGCCAGCCTGCTAGCCATCATGTTAACTTGAGCATAGTTCTAAAACCTCACGACCCTCTGCCTGGTCCATCACAGGAAGTTATTACATGATTGTGTAAGGAAAGATGAGTACAGAAAATAGCTGTGAGTAGAGTTTTTGTTAGATGTACAGGTCTGCCTTTGGAATGAGATATTATGTAAAAGAAAAGTATTACTCTCATGTATACAGCAGTGGAGTTCAGTGCATCTAAAATTTCCCCAGCAAAGCTCTTCTGGAGGAAATCCTTAGACTGAAAATCTGAGATCCGAGGCTTATCTCCAGAAGAACTTTGGTGGGAAAACTTGACATGCACTAAACTCAATTATCTAATTTCATCTTCTCAACAACCCCGAGGAAGTGGTTCCTACTCACATGTTACGGATCTGTAAACTGAAACGCAAAGTAGTTAAATGCTGACTTGGGACTCTATCAGAACTCATAAATCTAAATGCTATGCTTTTCTTTCTGCCACAAGAAGTAAGCTGAGGAGGAAGAGGGTAATTTACATCATTGAAGGTGCCAGAAACAAAACTCCAAACCATTACCTAGCCCACTACCTGTGGCTGATGCAAGAGAAC
>NW_006376885.1:0-1219 GCF_000327345.1 Myotis davidii | reverse complement strand
TCTTTCTTTGGGCATGTGCCAGCAACCTGCCCATGCGAAGGGCTGGACAGGGGATGGTGCTGTGGGGCAAGGAGAGGGTGAGGGAGCAGAGGAGGCTGGAGAGGTGAAATATCTCTAAGGCTGGGAGCCATGAAGTCAGCCCATTGGGCCCACTCAGGCACCAAAGGCTCCTCCCTGTCCCATGGCTCCCTCCCCCAGTGGCCCCGTGATCACTTCCTTTCTCCTTCAAGGCGCAGTGAATGAGTCCCCTTTGTATAATAATATTAGGGGGCTGTCAGGCCAACACTTGATGCTTTGTCTTGGCCCCCAAACCTCTCTACCAGGGAGGGCCTTGGTGGAGACATTTACGAAGACAGACCTTGGTCCACCCTGCAGGCAGCCAGATGGCCAGTTTGAGGGGTGAGCTGAACGCAGAGCTGGGGACTCCGGGCACCTGTCTGGGGGCCCTGGGGTCGCTTCTCACTCCTGGAGTTCTGGAGACTCATCAGCTGCTGCTCCCAGAGACTGGTCTCCCCAAGGTTAAGGTCAGCTTTGTCCACAGGGTCTATGCTCCTCCTCAGCCCACCAACCACACAGCACTGCCTGGGTCTTCTGCTGCCTGGACGGTGGCTCTGCCCCCTGGCAGCCCTGCTCCTATCCACCCAGACGCTGAGTGAGCCCAGACTCCCGTGTGAATACCTGTGCAGTGGGTCTGGCTGGGGTGCAGCTGGTAGCCGGGGCTGCAGACGCATCTGTATCCATCCGGGAGGTTCACACAGGTCCCGGGGCCACAGATGTTGGTGGCTCCAGCAGCACATCTGTCAATATCTGTGAGAGACAGAGCAAAGCCGAAGTTATGGGGGCACAGGGGCGGGGCCACGGCAGCGGAGCAGAGTGGGAAGAGTGTGGGGTCAGGGTACCTTGGCCTCAAAGGACCCACAGAAACCTCATCTCACCTTTAGTTGGGCCCTCCCACATCCACATGGCTTGTATAAGCTGCGCCCCCTCCTCCCTCCCACACCTGCTCCCAGGGCCCTGAGCCCCACCAGGACGGAGCTCTCAGTGCATCGCTCCGACCAAGATCAAGCAGATGCCAATGGCCCATGTCCGGAGTCCCCGCAGGCCCGCCCCGCTGAGGTCTCCAGCCTAACCTTACCCTGAATACAGGCCCGGCTCTCACAACAGTACCCAGGG
Organism: Myotis davidii; assembly: GCF_000327345.1. NCBI lineage: Eukaryota > Metazoa > Chordata > Mammalia > Chiroptera > Vespertilionidae > Myotis > Myotis davidii. Next base: position 46 of record NW_006376885.1, on the reverse strand, counting down.
ATTCCCTTCCCTGGCAAGTCCTTCCCAGTGTCCCCTAGACAGACAG
>NW_006376884.1:0-1219 GCF_000327345.1 Myotis davidii | reverse complement strand
TGCATATTAGCCTTTTATTGTATAGGATAATTCCAAGTGTTTTATTTCTAAGGGAATGTTTTACCAAGCCGGTCCCCCAAACTTCTTGCAGCAAAATCACGTGGGACATGGGATGCTTGACCAAATGCAGATTACTACTTCCCTTCCAACGCCATAACCTCTGAATAACTATTTCTGGCTGGCATATTGGAAATCTACATTTTGTTGTTGAATTTACTGGGTTTACATTAGTTAATAAAATGATATAGTTTTAAAGTGTACAATTCTCTAATACATTTTTTCTGTATGTTGTATTGTGTGTTCACAACCCTATACATGTCTCTTTCTGGAAATCTACATTTTGATAGGTACCACAAATGATTTAGAGACATACTGATATTTTAGAGCCAGCTCTCTAGGCACCTGTCAGGATTTTCCAGCTATTCCAATTGGCTGATTTTCCAGTTATTGCTTCTAGGTGATTGGCCTTCACTGTCAGCACTTGTATCATAATGACAATTTATATATATTTTGATATTAAGTGAAAATAGACTATTTTTTCTGTTCATTAAAAATGTTCCACCCTGATGTGATCTCATTTAGTAACTATTTTGAAAGTGTATGAGCTCAAACAACAGATTGAATAGAAATATTAATGAATACTGTATATTTATGTCTCATCAGTAAGTCCATTAACCATTTATGGTTAAATAACCCATTTTAAAGCTCTTATCCATTACTAGAAAGTTGGCTATTCCTCTTTTTTTAGTCAGAATACCATTTTCTATAGAGATAACTTTCTGAATAATTCTTCCTCCCTTCCCCCTTCCATCCCTCTCTCTCATCCACTTTATCTCTCTCCCTCTCTTCCTTGACGATGCCCTTTTCTTTCTCCCTGCTGAATATAAACAAATATGCACACATGAAGAGAACAACACTGTTTCATTATTTGCCCATTTACAAGAATTTGAGTATGAAAACTGATCATCAGATACAAAATGTTTTAACGAATTGAAATAAAGTCAATTTTAAAATACAATTTTCTGTAAAAAGACTGATGGGAAAACGTTTTTGTGCTTACACAGCTCTTGTAATTCTCCAGCTTTAGGAAGGTAAAGGTTACTAGTTCAGAAAGACTTTCTGGGATAGATGGTTTCTCATTAATATACAGCAAAGGTAGAAAGTACTTGTTCACTGGTTTTTAATCAGTTTATGACATGGACTGCAAGACTCCTTCAAA
>NW_006376883.1:0-1219 GCF_000327345.1 Myotis davidii | reverse complement strand
GACATAATCAATGAGCTGTTTCCAATCTATACTTGATTTCTTCAGTGGAGAGAGAAAACCAGATGTGCTGTTGGCAAAATTGGAATCTAACCCTAACATCTAAACTGATCCTTGGAGGAATTCAGAATGGGGTCAAAGAGTAGGAAGGGAAATATATTTGAGAGCAGAGACTCCTAAAGTTTACTTTTTCCCCTTCTGTATTTCACACAGTTTTGTCATCAGTCACAGTCATCACTGGAAGACATGGGAAGTGGGGATGTGATAAGTGTCACACATGATCATCTGTGGTAACTAACAGGAAGGCTTTTTTAAGTTGCTTCCCTCGTTGCATGGGAAGGAATACTTTATACGTCAGAGTCAAATCTACACAGATAGGGTTTCCTAAGTTAGCACCGTGCAAGCTCTCCTGAGTTAAAACCATTAGGAATTAAATGTTTGTCAATTTCCAGAACCTGAGGTGCAGTATAAAGAATTCCTAAGACATGGTCTTTCATTAAAAAAAGTAACTTCTCTCAAAGATATCTTGGCAAACTGTATCCCACAATGACTACAGAATGTTTGGCTTCTTATCAGTTGAAGCAAGAGTTAATGGTATGTCAAGGATACCCAGTTGGAAAACAACAGAGCCAGGGTGACCCAAGCCTAAAGGGAGTCCTAGAATGACATATTCCTCACCCAGACACCAGACTTCTAAAAGAATTTAAAGTTGACATAAGCAATACTTTTCACAGGTTATAATCAAGTTTTTACTTTTAGGCTCTCACAATTGGGGACAGTTTATATTAGATTTGTAAGTGGGCCCATTCATTAGGTTTGACAGAGGCCATTCATACTGGTCTCAGCCAGCACTATTTCCTTCTTCCCATACATTCTTAAAGGTGCCAGATTTAGAAATTAAAAAGAGAAAATACCCAGTTACATTCAGATTTTAAAAATTATTTTAGCATAAGCATATTACATGCAATATTTAGAATTCATTTACACTAAAATAATTATTAATTATGTGAAATTCAAATCGAACTGGATATCCTGTATTTTATTGGCAATTCTATCTATGCCCACCCTTCCCTGTAGAAATTACCAACATTTGTAGTATATTTAAATTGAAAGTGCCTATTCAGACCAGTTGAGATCATTGAGGAAAAATACATACCATAAAAATTCCATATACTTGTAACATTTAAAATTCTTTTTAAAAGTTAATGTGTGTGTGTGTGTG
>NW_006376882.1:0-1219 GCF_000327345.1 Myotis davidii | reverse complement strand
CTGGAAGCTGAGCTGGAGAAGATGGAAGCAAAGCTTAGTGCTGCAGTCAGGGAGAAAACGTCTCTCTCTGCAAGCAACACTACGCTGGAAAAGCAGCTTACTGAATTAACCAGGACTAACGAGCTACTCAAATCCAAGGTATTTGGGCCACATGATAATACTGACAATTGAATAAGTAAGAAACATGTTTTTTCTCATACACTATTTTTTGGGGGAATTTTAGACTCTAGTTTAGTCTTTTTTCCTTCACTAAATGTACCTTAAATATTAAGCTGCTTCCAGTAGGGATTATTATTGTATCTTTTTTATTATGTTGCCTAGCACATGAGAGTTTGTAAACAAACATGTTACTTTTTGTCTTAATGTCTGACATTTTCTCCCCCTCTGTCAAAGTAACCTCCATAAATAAGGACATTAATCAAATTTGCAGAATTTGCATCTAGAAGTCACTTTAAAGATCTTTCTTTGAAATAATGAGTAGGATGATAGCCGGCTTCCATCTCAAATCCTTTTGGGAATGAAGTGCAAAATGAATCAATCTGTTCAATCAATAAATTGTGTTTATCAATACTAATAGGTCTTAGCATGGTCATTTCACTTTTTACAGAAGTAGAAGGAGGCTGTAATCACTGTTCGGTTTCAGAGCCATCGATTCACAGCCTACGTGCTGGGCTCTTTGCTTACAAAGGGAGTGAGGATGCATACGCATTAGCCATGGGAAAGGGAACAGATCCCTGGGCTCCATCCAGGAAGAGCTGATTTAGTTGGCCTTGGATGGACTCCGTACCCCTCACATATTTCAGAGTAGACCAGGCAATTTAAATGCATTTTGTTAAGCAAACACCCTTTATGAAATCTCCTCCAAGAAGTTTATTTTAGAGCTTTGCAATGAACTTTCCAGAATATAGAGGTAGGTGACCACCCAAACTACTTTCAGAAATAAACCAGAAAGTCACATGAGGGAGGAGGGACGAGAACAATAGTGGTGTAAATAGTAATCCTGGTTCGCCAAAGGCTGTTTGCTCTGTTAGAATATACTGCAGGCAAATAACAGTCCCAGTAACTGGTACTAATCAATAGTAATCAATACTTCAGTGATTTGTTATGTAACTTAGCAGAACATATTTCTGAAGCTTTCACATGTTTGTTGTACTTAGTTTTCTGAAGATAGTAACCAGAAGAACCTGAGAATTCTAAGCCTTGAGCTGATGAAGCTTAG
>NW_006376881.1:0-1219 GCF_000327345.1 Myotis davidii | reverse complement strand
AATATAGTATATGCTTGGGTGTGAATTCAAGGGAAATTATTTTGTAAAACTCAAAGAAAATATTTTAACAACCTAAACACTACACAGTCTAGTTCTTTGTAAAAATGAAATGTTTGGGAGGTTCATTGTTGCCAAAGTTTTTGAATAATGGTTTCTAACCACTTATGCCCAGAAAAACCTGCTTTCGGAGGTAGCCTTCCTGCCCATACATAAGTTAACAGTGACATCTTGTGGTCAGGTTTTCCTTTTAGAAAAGCATTCGTGTGTGTATATATGCAAAGTACAAAAAAAATAAATCTGTTTGTTTTATGGCAGAAATATCCAAATTCTCTTTACACTTCCCAATATTTTTGTGGTGCTTATCAACTACACAAATCTACTTTCATTGATGTTAAATTAGTTGCTTAAAATCACAAAAACATAAGTTGTGTTGATAGCATGTGTGCTTGACAGGGTGTAATGAGAAAGGCATTTGACTTCTGTGTTCTTTTCCCCAAAAACCCATCTCCCCAGAACAACCATGAGGACAATATCAAACAAACCCTATTGCAAAGGCAGTTTCCAAACAACCTCGCTGTGAACATGATTTTTTCCTGATGACCTCAATATGCAAATCATTTAGGTCATTGAATAGACAGAGTCTCATAGATTTCTAAGTGCTATAGATTCTATGGATCTTTGACATCTATTTTTTTAACTACAGATGGAAGTTTATTCTCTTTTTTAATGGAATAAAGTTCAAATTTATTGTACAAAAGTCAATTTGAATATATTAATACTTGCTTAATAATGTACACAAACTAGACAGGAGAGTTTTGAGGGTTGCCACTGTGTGTCTAGACATGTGTATGCCAACGTGGGTGTGTGTGAATAAACTTTCCTCCTATCCAAACTGGACCCCAGGGTGCACTGTTCTAATCACTGAATCTATAAACCTCAATGCTTCATCTCCTCTTGACTTTTTACATACCCTCTGTGCAATCTCCAATTGTCGTCTTATTCCATTGCTGAAAAAAGTTAGAATCGTCTGGATTGCTGCCAGAAAATTCAAATTTTGAAGTTGGCTATTCCCTCAACAATATTGTAACAGTCACAGTTCAGCCTAGAAATTTAGAGCCAAAAGAGTTTTAATGAAGGAAATAGAGGGGGGAGGTTACTTTCAGGAAATCCAGAAATTCAGGTATGATAGGAATGCTACCACCATTGGTCTCAGCTGCTG
>NW_006376880.1:0-1219 GCF_000327345.1 Myotis davidii | reverse complement strand
TGAAGAAAATAGCACAGCTTCCAAAAATACTTAATACTCTTTGGGAGCCATTTAACTTTTGGAGACACCTGGTTCATTCAATGAGAATGTGTTGGAATATTCTTTTTCTTAAGCTCCCCATTTGTTAATGAGGAACTAGTACTTTAACATGTCCATCACAGAATAAGCATAACGTGGTAAATAAAATTCCTGCCTCTAAGTGTGTTATATCCTAAGAATACAAGATGACAGATAATTGACTTTCATGATTTGTTAGATTTTTCATATTGATGCTTGAGCCTAAACTGCAGTCTTTTCTTACCCTTCTTCTCTTTGACAATATTCTAAACTTGGCTTAGCACCACTCATCAGCTCATTTTCCCAATTTTGATGACGCACCGTTATATATTTCAGACACTTGAGAGTTTCTAGGGATTGCGATAAAGGGAAACAAAATGTCCTCCTCGAGGAACTTCGGTGATAATGGAAGGAACACAGAAGTAAACAGAAACCAGCTTCACACTTCTTTTTCTCACTTTGCTGAGACACTGTCTCTGCCTCTGTTATATCTACTTCATCTCAGATCCTGATCTATGAGGATCCTATTTAACTATGACCCCAAATTCCCTTAGCTTACTCTGGTGGCTCTTCTGGAAGAGCTTGGGCTCATTCCCCATACATATTGGTCTGTGTGTTTGCATACCAGCCTTTAAGCCCTTTAGGGATGAATAACGGAGGTCTATCTTCCTTACCTCCATGGAGCCTCTGGTCACATATCATCTTCCCAACCAAGGCTTTCCTGATTACTACAATGAAAATCACAACTGCGTCCCTCCCACAGCCCTGCTATATCTTCCCCTTTTTCCATAGCACTTATTCATTTCTATCATATCATATTTTATCTATTATATTGACGATCACATGTCTCACTCTGCTAGTTCCATAAAGGAAGTCATCTTTATATGTTTGGTGCATTGGTATATCCAAAGCACCTACAACAGCTGGAAAATACTGGCCCTCAAAAACATTTTTTAAAAGAGAGAACGTGAAAATTACATTAGTCGATGACTGGAGTGTTTAAGCACAAGAAAAGTTTTTGTATTCTATATTGATTGCCTTATTATATATACGGGGAGGGCCAAAGGTAGGTTTACAGTCGTGAGCATGCAAAGTACAGAGTTTATTCTTTTATTATTCTTTTTGTATTTTTTTCCATGCAAACAACTGTAAACCTACTTTT
>NW_006376879.1:0-1218 GCF_000327345.1 Myotis davidii | reverse complement strand
TTTCTTTCATTGACTAGCTTATTTCACTTAGCAAGGGCACTCACTTCTAACACGAATACCATTAGGGCCTAAGAAATGCAGCTGGAGACATGTCAGTGAGCTAACATCATTTCTTTATCTGAGGGCAGGTGAAAAGCTGCATCGACTTATATGAGTGAAATGTCATGTTTCGTGGCTGAGATGCATATTTAAAGGTGGCAAAGACTGCAAGTTGCTTTGCTAAGAATCATTCTTCCCTTCTTCCTAACAGAACACTCCTTTTATTACAGGTGGCAATGTGCCCAGCAAAAAGACTACATTTCCCAGACTTCTCTGCAGCCAGGTGTGGCAATTAAATCACTGGGTGGAGCCTCCAGGACTCTTCAAAGGGGCTAACTCTCCTGGAAGCTTATTCTATTCCCACTCCCTTCTCCCTGGCTGGAACACTTATGATCAAAGACACTTAAAAAACAAGCCTGTCACATCACTGAAGGTGCCCTATGTTCTGCACTTAACATACACACATTTAAGTTATTAAACTAAGCGGTTCTATTGCCTAAACCAGTATTTAGCATGATGCACTTCGCACTTTCCTAAGCTAGGAGGAAGCATAGCTAAGAAAGCTCAAGAATTCTTGACATACAGGAGCTCTTGCATAGACAATACTTCTGATGTTTGGCTATATTATATTTACTAGCATAGTAAACTCACAGGAGCCTAAAGAAAAAACACTTTCTATCACACACATGTTGACAGAGATTCAAAGTAGCTTTGTGAATGGACTGTATCATCATTGTCCCCTAAAGCAAGGTTTTTAAAATTGTGGATCCTGACCCATTAGTGAGTCATGAAATCAATTCAATCTTGATGAGCATTAAATAGGAGAGTGGGAAACTATCAGAGTGCACCACACATTTATCTAGGTGCATTTTCTGTCTTTATTTTGCCATTACAAAATTCTATTACATTACACCTCTGGTGCTCATCCTTCCCCATTTTAGAGGTGGGGGTGTGGAAAATACATTTTTTCATGCTACAAATATAACACTTCAATTACCCAGGTGCTCAAATCAATACACTGATTTTAAAAATAACTGTGCACTAAAAATTTTCTCAAAGTACACTAATTCTAACTTTTCTTGATGACTCAGGACTTGGTCATCAAGAAAAGGGAAAACATGTACTCCTCATGGTCAGTACATGTGATCCTTACCTGCCACATTTAAGGAGGATACTTCA
>NW_006376878.1:0-1219 GCF_000327345.1 Myotis davidii | reverse complement strand
GGTTTGCACACCAAGAAGATACTGGCCCACAGATTTTAAGTAACTCAATGAAGATCACAGAACTAATTTGTGCAGATTCAGGATTCAAGCCTGATGCCTATTTGACTCCACAATTGGGGCTTTTACACTCCACAAGTACCTCTCCTAAAGAGCTGGATAACCCCGCACAGCCCGGGTCTAGATTCCACTCCAAGACAAAGTCTTTCAACATTTTTCTAGAAGTTGGGGAGGATCCTTGGTTCCAAATTCTCCAATTCTCCCCATTTAGACACAATGAAAGAAGGACCTAGAACCATTAGGGAATAGGGCTTACTGTCCACAGTCACATGCCCAAAAGACGGCCAACTATAGATCCAGGAGCCTCACTCTCAGCCCTTGGTCCCCAATGGTCTCTACAGACACATGAACCCTCCTTGATGTGGTTCAGAATCCCCAAACTCGTTCCTTGGCTATTTAATTCCTACTAGTTTTCTCCTTCACTTCCTTTCTTGCTGTCTTGGAGGTGGCTGTATTTTAATAGATTTTCATGAGCATTATAACTTTAACCCTGTTGGAGAAATCAGGGGCACAAATGAGAGAGAAATTGGCTCCATAGCCCTTAGAAGGCTGGGTGCGGACCCCACAGGCTCCTGTGGGATTTGGGATAAATAATAATAATAGCTAAAACATATATAGCTATTTATTATTACTTTTTGCCAGGCCCAGTGCTAAGGGATTGATGTATCATCTCAATAAATCCCACAGTAGCCATCGAGGTAGGCATTTCACCAAATATTACAGATGAAGAAATTGAGGTACAAAAAAAGGTTAAATTATTTGCTCAAGCTATGCCTGCTGAGTGATGGGATTTGGACCCAGATAGCCTGATGCAGAAATAATGTTCTAAGGTGCTATTCTACAGTTACTCTCCTAGGAGTTTGACCTTTTCCAGGCAGATTTCCCAGCCTTACTGTCCTAGAATGATGATTCTATACACCTGCACAGCGCTTTACAATTTATGGATGCTTCCCATCTAATAATCTCATTTAATGATTCATTTAAAGAATATGTATTGAGTGCCTACCAACTGCCAAGTACTGTGCTCTAAGTCCTTGCTTCTCCAAATGTGGTCCCTGAACTAGCAGCAGCTGCAGCACCTGGCAGTTTGTAGGAAAGGCAAAATCTTGGGCCCTGCTCCTAGCCTGAGTCAGAATTTGCATTTAAACAAGATTCCAGGCTG
>NW_006376877.1:0-1219 GCF_000327345.1 Myotis davidii | reverse complement strand
TATATATATATGTATGTCTAAATATATACACATGAATACTATAATATATATTCAAGTTTTGAGAGAGAGAAAGTCTTTAGGGATAATAACCAGGAGTTTTGATAAGAGCAATTTTCTAAAATCTAAGGGAGAATGTGCTCTTTCCTCCTCTCTAAATGTCTCTTTAATGTTTAGCACTAATGAGAACTTGCAAGAGAGACTGTTGGAGAATGCTTTCTCTTAACACCTTACTAGAGAAGCTATGAGATGTGAAGGGTGACCAGCCATCATGGGGCTGTTAGTTAACGTGAAGACAAAACACACCCAGTCACTGATGACAAACATTAGGGCTTTAGAGACGGGGTAACCAAAAAGAATTCCCCCTAAAATGTTAATCATATGAAATGGCTTTACCTCCTTGCATTAGAAACCCATACTAGAAATTTTGAAATGTAAGTGTAGGATAGAATGATGGGAGGTCTGTGAGGATATATATGAGTCTAAGGAGCTCTAGTTGTAGAAACTGTGGGGAATGTTGGAATTACCTACCAACATGATAGATTAACACTGTGAGCTTAGTCATAGGTTGTTTGTTTTAAGGCATTTTATTTATTCCATAGCACCAGGTAGAGAACAAGATCATTAAATTTTAGGATAAAATAAAGCAAAACTAATACAACATTATTTTACTCTGACAACCAAGGATTTTGATTATGGTTCTGAGTACGCTATTTGAGAGTTTTCACTAGAACCAATAAAATATGTCTCCTGTCCCTCCTGGCTACAACAATTCTTAATGAACAGGTTGGACTACAATGAGCCATTTTAACCTAGCCTGTTGCTAACAAACATGTACTCTGTCTCCAGAGATTGGAGAACTAGCTTCATTTCTGAGTTCATTACCACAACGGTGAAAGAACCATCAAACTACAGATCTCAAAACTTCTCAAATATATAAAAGCCCACTAATTAAGTCTGTACAAGACTAAGAAAAGAACTTAGACCTCTGACCTTTCCGTCTCACTCCAGCTTCCAGCCTCAAACTGGGGTCTCCAGTGCATTCGTGGGGATCTGCCAATTCTCTACCAGGATTGCTTTATTCAACGTTTGTTTTGTTGACAATGGAAATGACTAATATTGCTATATTCTGGGTCCCTGGGGGGTGGGAGATAATGTTATCAGGGTGTGGCACCATGAAGATTCATTGGCCAAATTTGCATTTGTGTTTCTGAATTTTTTT
>NW_006376876.1:0-1219 GCF_000327345.1 Myotis davidii | reverse complement strand
TCCCCATAAGGATTTGTAAATGCTAAGAAGAATGCATATGCTTGTTTGCTCTCGGGGCTGTCGAAGGAAAAAAATTCTGGGGTGCCACACCCACTGCCCTTCCTCACAATTTGGTATCTTTCCTCACAATGCACTTTGACCCATAGGTGCGGTGGAATGAGCCAGGTGCTCACTATTCCTTAGTCCAAAAGGAGAAGCTGCCAAAATTCCCGTTTTCAATTGACCAGGAAGGAGATATTTATGTGACTCAGCCCTTGGACAGAGAAGAAAAGGATTCGGTGAGTAAAACTGGGAGGAGTTTCCCAAGGGACAAGACCGAGTGCTGTGCTCACAGAGAGCTGAGAGCAGAAAAGATTTTACTTAACACCAGTAACAAGACCCCCAAATCATACATTATTGATCTCAAGACATGATAATATCCCCACAAATCTGATCCATTTGTTTTCTCATTTCCCAATTCTAAGTAAACTGGAAATAAGGGAATTAAACGAAATAGAATTGAAACAGTCACTTTCTCTGCCTTTTAAAGGCAAGGATGGGGTCATGTCTTAATGCTGATCTTCCTGTTGTAGTACGTTTTCTACGCGGTTGCAAAGGATGAGCTTGGAAAACCACTTTCAGCCCCACTGCATATTCATGTGAAAGTTAAAGACATTAATGATAACCCACCTACGTGTCCACCTACAATGCCGGTATTTGAGGTCCAGGAGAATGAACGAATAGGTAAGGAATGAGAGCTGTTCAAAGCTGTGTAACTGTCTTTCTTGTGTTAACTCTATATCCTCTTTATCCTCTCTGTCTTGGAGAAGGTGAACAGGTAAACCTGATTGATGATCAGTTATCCACTAGCACAGTGTAGAGGTTGAATACACCTTGAGACTCACACAAGTATAGTTTCCTGGCTCAGTTACTATCTGGGTCGTGTTCTTAAATTGGAGCATTTATGGCTACTAACACCACCACTACCACTATTACTACCCCTGCTAGTACTGTTACCACTATTAATACTACTACACCCTCCTTACCACTAGCACTAACACCATAACCGCTTACACCACTATCCTGTGTACATATATAAGATTATCTCATTTGCAATATTTTTTACATAGATCCTTATTTGCCCTCTAACAAACTCAGTAACAGATAAAACCACCAAATTTGATAAATAATTTTAATCAGCATCTACACCCAAGGTCAGATACTCTATAACAAATGAGCA
>NW_006376875.1:0-1219 GCF_000327345.1 Myotis davidii | reverse complement strand
AAATCCCTCTCTCCCAGAGATGAGACTTGACTCAGTAATGTCAGAGGAGAACAGAACACAGAGCTGGTCCCGCTTTTCATTGCACAATGTTGAGAATTACACTGACCCACAAAACTGCAAGGCAATGGGCCCAACTGCAGCTCAGACGCCTAAACTCTACCAACTAATCCCTGCCTCTCTTCATTTGCTCAGTCATGGATTCACTGGACAGGCGTTTGGGGTGTATATTCCAGGCACTGCTCTGGATATTGGGCCAAATTCACACAATCCATTGGCATCGTGGACCGGGCCTTTTAGGAGAGGATATACACAGTAAATTGAAATTTTTGAGAAGAATTTTCTGACTGGCAATAGACTGATGGTGTTGGGGTGTGCGGCTAAGATGGTGCAGAGATCTCTGAAGAGTTGTCATTTGCAGAAAGAAGTCAACAATAAAGATGTAGATATGGATGGGAAAACATTGCCAGCAGAGGGAACGCAGGGCTCAAAAGCTCTGAGGGGGAAAGCGTGATTGGATGGAGAAACAGCCAGGAGGACAGATTGGCTGGCACAGACGAGTTGATGAGAAGTGAGATCAGGTGATACTTACCCACAGTACAAGCATGAACAGGATTCAGAGTCAGAAATGGAGGGATGGCATCCAGACAACAGTTCCTCAAACAGAGTTATGAGTTAGGAATCAGGCACTGTTCTCGATATAAGTTGCTACTTCAATTTGGGAAAAACATAACTGTTGGACAGAAAACATAATGACCAGGATAGGCCATTTGAAGGAAGGGTTTTAGAAATCAGATCCAATCCAACTTAATTTTTAAAGTTTTATTTCTTTGTACTAAAATTTGCCAGTCTGTTTATCTTTTGAACATGTGTGTCTCCCCCTTCTTCCTTGACGTATAAGACATTTCCTAGGCTGATGGTTGGGGTGGAAGAGAGGAGCCACTTCTTCATGCGCAAACCTGCAGTAGCAGAAGCCAAAGCAAGCCCCCTGGGGGTCTCTGTGCCAGGTTGCTGCGCATAGGCCACTAAGCACAGGCCACGGCGCCCTTTCCTATTCGGTCCATCTGGCTTCCTGGACACTTTTCTGAGTGAGCAAGGGCTGATTTCCCGGCAGCACTTCCATTGCGATGGTAAATTGGGTACATCAGAGCCATCAGGGGAGACCACAGTACCCTGGGGGTTTTTACCTGGCATGGTACATCCTCCTAAAAGGGGAACTAAG
>NW_006376874.1:0-1219 GCF_000327345.1 Myotis davidii | reverse complement strand
TCTGTTTCTTTTATTGTACAATTGTTTGCCGTAATTATACTCTAACATAATTATGTAATTAAATTATTACTTGGAGGGAGGAATTCAATCATTTGGCCAGTCCTCCCAGAGAAAAGCAAAGGGGAGCTGGTCTAATCTCCTTGTCAACTGGATTTTTGGGTAAATAGACTAATGATATTTGCTCAAAGGAAGATGTTTATGTCTACCCTTTGCAGGATGTCCCTGGTTAAAGATTTTCTATACTAGTGACTAGAATACAGGATCTATGAGGCAGGGCTGCCTTGGGCATTTCCCATTCACGATGGGGTACAAAATGCTTCATCTGAACTCCTCAATTGCTTATCCCCGTGAAATTGCTCAGCAAAGCTTGATACTGGGTAAGATCTTTAATTCACATGAGTCTGATTTAACATTCTGAATTTGGCATTTGTCAGTGACAGTACAGTAATTTATTCTGAAGGAATCTCAAGTAAAACCTCTGAGGTAAGAAGCCATTTTGTTTCCTTTGCCCTTACCTAAACTGAAATGTTACTGACACAGTATGTTGGTAAATAGCCTCCCTGTTGAATTGGTGAAATCAAAGTGACCCTTTTAGGCAGTGAAAATGCTGGACTTGATTTCAGTAGTTATAAATCAAAATTAAGCCTAGGAAACTGGACCTAAAAATAGCTGTAGACAACCCAGCTGCTGTTGTTCTAAAGACACTGTCAGACTAATTTACATGGAGGTGATGTGGCTGTGAAATAAGGGAATTCTCTTTCTGCCCAGTTAGGAGCAGTCACCAGGATTTAACATACCCAAAGGGGAGGGAAACCAGCAATTAATTTTTTAAAAGTCAAGAAAGGTTGTAATGCTAAAATGACAAATAAAATATTTACTTTTGTAGTGGTCATTTTTGTTTCACAGAACATTTTCTTCTGGATTATATAAGATGATTGGAGATAAAAGGAATATCTGATTTCATCTCAAAATCAATAAGATTAAGAATTTAACCCCTCTTAATCAAATTAATTGGTTTGTCCTTTGGTGGAAATTTTTCCCTCTACCTTGAATTTAGCCAAATAAAAGGATGCTTCTTAGATTTTTGACTTTGTAAAGAAAAGACAAATCAGTCATCTTGAGTTTTCAATTTTAAATAGACAATCCTCAGGCTTAGAAATAATAACTGCAATAAACAAATAAAGAATGTGATGGCCCAGCTGGTGTTGCTCAGTGGTTG
>NW_006376873.1:0-1219 GCF_000327345.1 Myotis davidii | reverse complement strand
AAACAAAAAAACAATTAAGAATTAAAAGTAAGATTCTTCCTTTTAGCTTAGGGGTCTAAGGCCATGAACATGAGTGAAAGGAAATTAGGTACCATTGCCTGGAAATCCACTTGTGCATTAACCAGAGCTTTAGCAATCTGTGCTGAGTTTTGAAAGTGCACATTATCTGCAACAAAGAGAGAGAGTTAAAGTGCTGTTAAATACCAGAAAGCGCAGAGTGACAATGTACTGCCTGGAAATGAACACCGGCAATTATCTAGTCATGCCGTTGACATTGTCAGCAGTGCGGAATCACACTCGTTTATGGAAATGCCCCTGACTCTTAGGTACTGACCCTGAGCACAGGCATAGGAGGATGCTTAATGTTTCTTAAACAAAGTAATGCTGGCTCAGTATTTTTATGTGTAAGAGTCTTGCTTAAACCTCACCATCTGCTGTTCCGTGGATGAGAAGATAGTCTACATTTCTGAAATATTCTGCTCTTGCCATCACAGTTGAATTCTGGAAAAGAGGAAAAATTAACATTTTAGTTGCTGCAAGTTCTAATAGAAAACCAGCTAAATCATTGTGCAATGGACTTAGCACCAATACTGAAATTATGTATTGCTTTGGTTGATAAATATTTAAGAGTCAGAGCAACACATTTTCTTCATCATTTGCATTACCTCCATCTGATTCTTGGTTTGAAAAACTGAAAGTTTATGTGTCATATGTTACATATGAGTGAGACCTTAGGCATAAATGATGCCTGCTCAAGCTGTGGAGGGGTTGGGGGTGGGAGGGAGGGTGGAAAAGAAAGAATAAAATCCGAAAGGAGTAAATTCCTCTCTAGTGAGGTGTTTTGCAGCAAACAAAAGATCATCATACTTCTTTGGGGACCCAGCAAAAGTGAAAACTCTGAATGACAGCTCTAAAATTATTGTGCACATCTGAAAGAAATTAATGACCTGGATATCACCAAAGATTCTTACTTTATAGTGCTCCAGATTATCATCCTTTGTCGGGAGACCCATGAATCGCTCCGTGTAGATAGATGCTATAAAATATACAAGAAGATGTTGTCTGCATAGGGTATGTATCGTTTCATTGACCCATGAGACCCCCTGGTTGGATAACTGCTCCTCAGTTCTCCCATGTGCAGCTGCTCAGGAAAGTTCTTGCTGTCCTTTCCTGTGATGCTCCACCCAAGGCTGTTGCTCTACAATTTCCCTCCGTAGGG
>NW_006376872.1:0-1218 GCF_000327345.1 Myotis davidii | reverse complement strand
AAGACTCTCCCTAAACAGGGCAGCTATTAGACCATTTTAATTGATAATAGGATTCGAGGAGATCTGCCATTTTGACAGTGTACTAGGAAGCAGGATGGAGCATGGTCCAGGAAACAGATACGCAGTTTAGAAGACACATGTAATCCTCAAACTCTTCACTTGGATTTTCAAAGTACATTTATAGTTATTTTGACAGCCAGACTCAACTCAGAAATAAATTTTCTTATATAATATTTTAATAGTGCACCAATTAAAATAATTACGTCAATACAGTAAGTGTAAAAACGTAATTGCTTTTTTTCTATATTGTTAAATAACAATACACTTTTACATATAATTTCTAGTAGCAAACTGCCTATATTGTATCACTTCAGCCTTGTGCTATTGTCTTTTGCATAGCTCCTACCTTTGGCTAAAACAATTCATTGTTCACTTGAATCTGCATTTAAAAATAGAAAGAGGAAATTAATGAAGAATCCATTTTAATCTGTCCATTTGAAGAGAAAATTGAAGAGAAAAAAATCATGAACAGTGAAAACCTCCCACCATTAAAAATTTAAAACTATAGATATGTGCATTTTACTGTTTCCTGTACTCCCTATTCCTATGAAAAATGGCAGATGAGAGTGGAGAGCTAAGACTGGGCTATGATGTCATCATACATGGGAAAACTTATAACAAAAAGACACCGCCCCCTCCTGCCGCCAAATCTCCCAATATATTGAAATTGGTAGTCAGTTCTCTTCCATAGCCAGAAAGGTTTGTGGGGAATTTTCTTCCCAGACATAACAGGAGATAAAGGATAAATTGCTTTTACACTTCTACAAGGACAGAAGTGACTTGAAATTCCTTTAATTTACTTCTGTGTCTAAGGGCAGAGTCAGACAAGGTTGAATAATTAAGTGGAAAGAAAAATGTGTGTCCGGAAGGAGAAGGAAGCTATTAGCTACTTCAGATGACATGATTATCTCTACTGATAACTACCTGCTCCAGCAGACTCTGTCCTACTACCACCTAATCCCAGTGGGAGGAGGCCCAGTGGGGTTGGCCCTGTGGGTAGGGTTGGCCCAGCAGTTATGTTTGGGCTGGCCAAATGGAAGGAAAACTTGGGGCTGAAGAAAACTTTGCAGACCTTAAGAGAGAACAGCCAAGTCCTATCTGAAGAAGAGGGCTGAAATTCCAGCCAGCAGAGCCCATCCAACTCAGTCAGGGTGAGAG
>NW_006376871.1:0-1219 GCF_000327345.1 Myotis davidii | reverse complement strand
ATTCAGGGTTGGGCGAAAGTGGGGAGTAGTGATAATGAGGGCAATGTGAGGACACTGGTGTGACTGAGCCAGTGGCTTCACATCAACCCTGTGAGGCTGGAGGGCAGAAGTCGAAAGAAGACTGGATGATCAATAGCCAGACTCCATCATGATTTAAGGAGTTGCCCCTTTTGAAGCCATCCAAACTTATTACATATTGCATTCATACACAAGGTGATCATCCAGCAGCATGCGTGGCAGGATCAGCCCAGGAAAACACTGAGAAGATAAAGCAAATGGATGGGGTGAACAGAATGCAGAACCTGGAACAGGACCATTGAGGATTAGTGATGCAGTAAAATAGGGATAATATGCCTGGTTAACTACCTTCCTCTCAGCTCATTCAAGAGAATTAATAGTATCAAGATGAGCTGAGTATCCCATTAACTCTATTTTTTTCACTAGAAAATTTCTCTCAGCAGTGAAACAGAATCACCAGTGAGAAGTGCTTCTGACCATTGCGCTGCTTACTTAGTTTATTTATTTACCCCAGCTGACTATCTTGGGGTAGAGCTTCCTGTATTCAGGCATTCTAAGCAAAATCTTCCTAGCAAAGTCAAAAGTGTGAAAATGAGGCTACATATTTAGCCCCGTTCTAAGTTGTATTAAGAATTAATTCTCTCAGTTTCTCATCGACAACTGTTTCCTAGATCAAGATTAACATGCTAAGGCTAATTTATTCAATTTAATTTCACTCAGTGAGTTCATGTGTCTCCAGTTTTACTGATGGGTGTTTGGTCTTAAGATGTGTAAAGGTGGCATCTATCAGTGTTGAAAATGCCTCCTTACCTCAGGTCTTTTAATCTCAGGGAGCCCAGAGTATCATGTGATTTTGTTTTTACTATTGACATTTAAGCCTTTAATTGATTTTATTAAAATTAAAGAAAGGACAATGAACTAATAAAATGTCTAATCAAGTTTCTAAAGATTATTCAGAGCAAAAGTGAAACTACTTTCTGGTAACTTGGTTTGAAAATGCTTTGAGTTAACTATTCAGTCTTTTTCAAAGCCAAGTAGCAAAACTGAAATGCTGATAGCTTATCAGAATTTTACCTTGCTGTCTGGGTCCCCTTTTATCTCTTGGATTACTTTCAAAAATTCCTTATCTTTTCAGAGTTGTCTTTAATCTGTGATTAAAGACCATCTGATAAGGAAAGTTGAAATTTAAAATATGTCACCA
>NW_006376870.1:0-1218 GCF_000327345.1 Myotis davidii | reverse complement strand
CTGCCCATCAACTCATGCCTGTAGCAGACATGACAGGCATATCTTCAGGAAAGGAAAAATGCAAACAGAATTGAATATGAGACCTCAAACAATTATGTAGGCTAATCTCCCATAATCTCCTAAAGTAAACTTAATGGTTTTAAGTTTCATCTTCTGTTTAGGGTTTTATAATACTCCTTTCTATTTAAATTGATAATTGAGAGCTGAATAGGTTTTCAGATGCAATGCAATGAGTGATTAAGTTATAAGCCACTGGATGTCACTCTTAAGCTATGCAAGTGTGGCGGCCGTAGTAGAGATTTTTCCATAGCGAATTGCAAGTGAATAGCCAGGGGTAGAAACTAATTAAACTCTTTGGGCAGGTACATTTGCAATGTCAGTGAACTATGGCAGAGATTGGTTTCTGTGTATCTTCTCTAGAATCTCTCAGTGGCAGTTAAAACTAATACTAAATCCCCTCAGCACCAAAAGCCAAAAAGACATTCATTTATCCATTCAAGACATACCTTAATCACATACTATAAGCAGGATAATGGGCCAATGAACTATGGGTACCAGAACAAGTAAATCTGCATCATGCATACATTCAGCTTACTGCAATTCAACTGTGATAAAAGAAAATGAAAGAAAATACTACCTTTTATCCCATTCAATGACTTTATGCCTGAGAATAATTTTGCCTATTGTCTGTCAGCTTCAAGCCTAGGATTTTATATTCTGCTCTGATACTGGGGCTGAGACTATGTAAACTACATTTCCCAGTCTTCTTTGCTGCCTGGCTTCTGGTCAGGGTCTGCCAAATAGAGGCACTGGCAGGAGATTAGAAGGTACTAGGAGAGCAGAAGGAATATTCTTCCTGTTTTCAGTTCCAGTCAGCTTTCCTCCAGCTAATGGTATTCATGTAAGACTGCAGCCTCCAGCTTATTTCAGCATTTTTAGCACCAGTTCTACTGTGGCCCTTCTGGAGCTGTTAATAGTGACTGTGCCACACTTCCGCTTAGAGCTCACTGTCAAAGTTCAAGTGGCAGTCATGATGTCCCTCCTCCCACCTCCAGAGGTGCCAGAACCAGCTGAGCTGTGGTACACTGCGGTTCTGAGCACCTGCTCTGTGGAGACACTTCCCCAAGCTCCCAGGTTCCATCTGTTAACACCATTTTTTCTCTTTTACTCTCTCAGCCCAAAGAGTGGCAGCTGCTTCCCAAGCAATTACTACCAGGG
>NW_006376869.1:0-1218 GCF_000327345.1 Myotis davidii | reverse complement strand
CTTCAGCAAAACACCAAATATGAAAAGCAACAACGGAAACATTCATTCATTGATCACCCCACCCCTCTAAAAACACATAATACTATTGTGCTTTAGTTATTACCTTCCTGGAACTCCGCACAGTGTTTGGGCTTTAAAAGGTGCTAGACCCCAGAGCTCTGAGAACATTTCCCCCAAAAAACATGTCAGAATATTTGTAAAGCCTTAATATTAACATACCACCCTTTCATTTATGAGTGTAACATACATGTATCATATTCAATGGGGCAGCAAAATAGCAGTAAGATTACATTAGTCATTAGTACAGTCTGGCCCACAACAATGTGTTACGTGTATGTGGTTCATCTAGAAGAATGCATTATGTATATTAGGCAAACAACATCCTTTTAACACAAGTAAAGCCCAAGTAAGAATGTCCATGTACTGATTAAGGCCCTTCAATGATGAGCTGACTCCTGCAGGGATACACACTCATAGTAAGAAAACAAAAACTCACAACAGAGCTCCCACCGAGGAGACTGGACCTTGGGCTATACATAATTAACCCGTTTTTTTTCTCCCCTTAACATACACCTTTGGAAATTTCTTTGTCAATACTGAAGCCAAGATGTTACACAGTCCTAACAACTGATCTGTAGAGTGATTCCCTTATGAAAACTGCGAGCAGAACATCCCATTTAAGGAAAATTAAGGATAGTAAAATGAGATGCGCCTGCAGGAGTATGTTCTCATTAAGTATCCAAGATTTGATGCTAGTAAATCAGGAGTTGTTTTTGTTCCACTCGGGAAGTTCAAGGAGCAGGCGTTCTTCTCTGTAGCTCCTCTCGGTCAGGCCTATTATGGTTATTCTGAGGTTCTGGCAGGTTGTTGGCTGTTCGTGTTTTATATGGGGGAGTTTTTGCTGTTGCCATTTTGGTTTCAGCATTTGATTGTTTATAGCAATCTAGACTATGACTTCCAGGCTTTAAGAAAGAAAATGTCTAAAGCCTTTTAAACTTTGATTCTGGATAGATGCGTTTTCACCATCGTTCCAAAAGGAGCATTTCAAAGCATGGCTTTAATAAGCATGGCTTTCCTTGATTTTCGACATCATAATTTTCATCAGAGGACTATAAAGAAGGAACAACAAGCGTGGAAGAACAGGTGGACCTAGTCCAAGAAGGTAAATCACTTATCCGTGGCACAGGTGAGGCTGCATTTTTTTTTCTACAGGGCAGG
>NW_006376868.1:0-1218 GCF_000327345.1 Myotis davidii | reverse complement strand
TGTGTGTGTGTGTGTGTGTGTGTATGTGAACAGGGCCCATTGGGAAAGGGAGATAGAGTTGCTAGGAGTGTTTAAGTTGAGTATATATCCTTATACACAACTGCAAACAGGAGATAAAGAAAATGTTGGGCAATTCTTTTCTTTGGAAACTAAAAATGAAGAATTGTACAACAAACCAATAACACATGCAATATTGAGGCTTGGCTATTTTTAGTTCTTTCTATAGTCTTTATTTATTTAAAATCAGAGAAGAAAAATTTAACTCATCCTTTCAGACTTGATATTAGGAGTCAAAATAGTGAGTGATTTAACAGAAAGTCAAGTTTAATTATCAGAGACCTGCATATATGGGGCGGTAGAATCATTAGGGTAGTTGAATCCTGTTGGGGGGAAATTTCTTACTGATAGATAGGTTTCAAGGAAGAATTAGTATATTGAGCAAAGAGTTAAGGATGATGTTCTAATAGATAGTAGGGGATCTGCCAGAGGACACGGGATAGGTAGGTAGGAAGGAAGGAGAACTTAGAAAGTCTGGGCAAATGGTTTGGCAGGTGTTACCAGGACTGGAACTGGCTATAGGATATTTAGCTAGTTACTGAAAATTAACAAAATTGGCCAGGTAAAAGAATACAGGAGATTGTTGGGAATAATGTTGAGCATATAAAGAACACAAGGCCCATCTGAAGGCATTCAAATAAAAAAGAGAAGGAAAAAATAACCCTCAGTGCATGCCAATTAATATAGATCTGTGAGCTGACTTTAATTTACGATCTACTACTTTGTAAATCAGGGATAATCATAAATTCCCAGGAAAGAAGGTCCTGTTGAAAAATTGCAGTTACTAAAGCACCATTTGTTGAGCACGTTGGAGGCTTCTCTAAAGGTCACACTTACCTGCTGAAGACTGAGTGATCAGGTCTGAGTGAAAGGTGAAGATCGGTAAGGTAAAGGACGGGGGAACCAGTGCTGTGGCAGGTCACAGGGAAGGTTTTGGTTGACTAGCGGGTACCAACTGGGGCCGGAGGCTGGTGGTAGGAACGTGCCCATGAGGACAGGGGTCAGAAAGTTTTGGGGAATGGGCTAAGGAAAGTGTGGAGCCAGAGCAACGTAAAAGGTCATTAGAGAAGAAAAATGTCTGGTAGCAAATGGACAGTTGCCAAAACGCCTCACAGTAGGGACAGATGCACCATAACAGTGAACACAAAGGTAGCACATTCT
>NW_006376867.1:0-1218 GCF_000327345.1 Myotis davidii | reverse complement strand
TTTCATTCTTTTTTATTGCTGCGTAATATTTCATTGTGTGTGTATTATATATACATACCACATTTTCTGTATGCGTTTGGTTGTATATATTAGAAACTAACCAATTTTATTTATAAAAAAATATTTTTTACTTGCAAGAAAGAATGACACGCTGTGGTTATTCAGACTCGGGTGTTTGGCAGACATTTTCTCAAAAACAAATGAATTTTGTCACTTCAGGGAAAACAAGTATCTGTTGCCAATGATAAAATTAAAGTTTTAAAGAGAAAATTAGAATCTTGGAAAATGTTATCCACCACCATGAGTTTAACAGCTTCCCACTACTTAAAGACTTTTGTGATGAAATTGTCAGTGATATTAATAAATGTGATTTTGTGTCAACATTTGGAAGACCTGCATAATTCAGTCAACTAGTATGTTCCAAATTCCCAATGTGTGCTGTTCCAAAAAGCCAGGCATGAGTAAAAGATATCCTCAAAGTTCAAGACAGACAAACGCATCCCAGTGTAATTGAGTATGACAAGTTTATTGGTATGATTTTAGATTCCACAGTGCAACTAGCCTTTAACACATTACCTTTTATAAAATGTGGGTATAGTTGTAAAGAATAACCATGAATATGTGAAAAGGCGTATGGAAAGACATGATGTCAAGGGGACTGCAGGTAGTTCAATAATTGCTAGAACAGTGGTTCTTTTGCAAGCATGCTTGCTATTGAGAAATGTTTTTAAGACACTAAACTACTTTGTTGAAATTACTGCTTAGTTTACAAAATGCTTCCCTGTATGCAAACGGTCTCTAAGAGTAGTAACTGCTTCATAGTTTTCTTTCCTAGCAACAATTGACATGGCAAGGAGACATAAAAAGGGTTGATTGACTTTTGTAAAGGCTCGTTTTGATTAATAATACATTTTAAAGACAATATTTTAAATAATGACTTCAATTTTTAATTTCCTTGTGAATACTTCTTCAATTTGGCCACTGAAATTTTCCAAGAATAACTGACCTATATTAAGAGGTAAGCTGAATATGTATTTGAAATCCACTTTAGCTCTCAAGTGCGTCACAGATTAAAGCTTTGTTCTTGGCAGTGCGAGTAATATACACCCTTCTTGAAAACTGGGAAAGAAAGTATTTACTTTGGGTGTTCTCCATGAACAGTTAGGACATTCTCAAATAACACAAATGTTTTCTTTCTTGATTTTAAGGCAAATAGAT
>NW_006376866.1:0-1218 GCF_000327345.1 Myotis davidii | reverse complement strand
ACAGAAGCATCAAGAGATAAAGCAACTTTGTGATAAAGATCACAAGCTAGTTGCTCTGGCTTCAGGACCCACATTCATCTTCACGTTGTTTCCAGCATGGCAGGTACTGTTGTTCAGCTGGTACAGTTCACTTGCATTATAGCATCACACCCACCCATTCCCCAGGTACGTGCATTTCAACAAGCTCTTCAGAGCATCAGGTTTAACAATAACCGGTACAGCATAAAAACACTAAGTTTGGAGACAAAAGACACGAAACTATGTCAAGGCTTTAACATCCCAACCAGCCGAGTCAGAAAATTTAAAAGCTATTATATTCCTCTTTGTTACATGGAGAGATTAGATTAGATAGTTTCTAAGAGACTTTCTAGATCTATAACGGTTTACTCGTGAATAACAAGAGGTGTGAACATTAAATGTGGTATTAGCAGAGTTAGACACAGAAACCTGAAAGTCCTACTTACCCTGTTTACTGTGGATGCAAGAGCCTGCAGAACGGCCACTTTATCCCTAAGAATGAGAACCACAAGTTAACCCTCACCAGGGTTTTCACACAGAAAGAACAAGTGATTCTCCTCTCAGAATGAGCTGGTCAATAGCCAAGTTCAGGTCTCACTAAAGCCAGTTCTTACATCTCAAGATCACTAGAGTAACAAGAGAAAGCTGTCTAGTTCTTTTGCCTAAAGGTGGTTAGTACTATGCTTTGCCTACCTTCTGTACCTAGCTACCCTAAAACCATCACCCAGGGCTAGGGACTTCCACCCTCATCTCATAAAACTGTATCTAACCTGATCTCTCTCCTCCCCTCCGATGCATATTCACCGTAGCTTTCTGGACTGCTCTCGCCTTCATTATCCAAATTGGTAGCTCTTAAATCAGCTATATATGAGAATAAATCACATGCTGTACTCGAAACCTACTGAGTCAGAACCTCCAAGTTCCATGGAAAACTGACATGCATTACGACTGAATTCCCAGGTGGTTCGGACACACCCTTCTAATTTAGAATGAATGTCTCACATTTATGTAATTTCAGCAAAAGACAAAGATATTCTTTCACCTTTGAGCATCCCCTAACAAAATTTGCACATTTCAGTCTTAGATCAGTCTTCATAACATACTAAATAAATAACATACTTCATGACATTCAGACTACTCACTAGTTATCTCTCTCTTTTTAAAATGTTTTTATTGATTTCAGAGGAGAGGGAGATAGAA
>NW_006376865.1:0-1218 GCF_000327345.1 Myotis davidii | reverse complement strand
ACACACACACACACACACACACACACGCAGATCTGGATTCCCTGTAAAAGATGCCTAGCTCCTCCAAGCCTGGCAAGAGTGTGAATCCTCCCATGCCCCCTTCACCATAATCCCTTCTCCACAGTGCACAGGCTGGAACCCATAAATGTCTGTCAGTTAATTAACTTAGTTAATACTTATCACATACCACCAACATTTTTTATAATTTAGCTTAACATATTACTTTTCATGAAATCTCCAAAGTGTTTGAAGTTAGGAGTAAATAAAACTCACCTTGGTCCTAAGTATGTCACAATTTGAGGACTCTTGGACAGAGTCTAATCATGTGTCTTTGACACGTATCTGACTTTTTGCTCTGTGGAAAGCCCCATAAATCCTTACACGGGGAGTCAGCTTTGAGCCATTACTTGTGAATGCTAATTGTACACAATGTGAGTGGAGAATGTGGTTGATACTGGCTTCCCAACCTGCAGCTTTGTTGCATAATCCCTGGTTTGCCAGCTGGGACTTTGATGGGGCATTTTACAGTGCAGCCTTTGCTACCCTACTGAAACATTATAATCACATAAAATGTCACACTGTAGGATTGTAAGTAATACAGAGTCTGCTTTTGGCATCTGTGCCTTAATCACCTCGTTTCATCGCTTCACTGCCCACTTAAGAGTCATTGGAAGGCTTCCTTCCACATGAATAGGGGTGTGGAGTTAAATCAGGCACGCCTGGCAAAGACACCCTCATTTCCAATTCCAGTTCCAATTCCAGTTCAACAGCTCAGCAAAGGTGGTGTTGAGAAGTTCCCTCAACTTCCCTGTGATCTTATTTAATCAGCATTTCCTCAGCCTCCAGAGCAGTCACTTCCCTCTTTCAGGTGTGGGACACTCCAGAAGGCACACAGTGGCCACTTATCATGCTCTCAGTTCCACCAAGCAGAACCTTGGCCTCAGCCTAGTTCCCACCTTGGAGAAATATTAGGGATGTGTCTGGGCCAAATATCTGAGTTGATGTAATTCTTGTCCCTACCTGGTTCCATCGTGCCTGTCGACAAAATAAAGTCTCTGGCGTCTCTCGCGGTTCTCATGCTATGATGCCAATGCAGACACAGTGTAGACTTTCCCCCATTGTCAGAAGCCAACTACTAGCTAGTTTCACCCAACATTCTGGTGAATGGAACAGTGATCTGTAGCATGAGCACAAAATAGCCCATTGGTGGAGTGAGGA
>NW_006376864.1:0-1218 GCF_000327345.1 Myotis davidii | reverse complement strand
AAAAAAAAATCACACAAAATCTCGTCTATTGGTTCAAGCATGTCACAGGCTAGTGCATATTTAAAGAAGTTCTACATTGCCAAGTGGTAGAGAAATAGACTCTACCTCCAGTAGGGAGGATGGGCTATGTCACCTTGCAAAGGTACATGCATAGAGGCATTTGTGGATGTATATTTTAATCAACCACACTGGAAAAGGAGATGTCTTAAGCATCTTACCTAAATTCTTGTTGACTTTGTGCCAATCAAAATCATTATCACTTACGGTAGACTAATGTATGTTTTTCCCCCAGTTTCCAGAGCTCTTTAAGACCTACTCCTTTATCTCTCTTTGACTTCCAGAGCACTCTATCTTACTAAGTGATTGACTTAGGGTGAGTTGTTTCATACATTTAATCTTCAGATTCTTCATTTATAAAATAGAGGAGTTAACCATGATATGCCTCATGGTTATTCAAATACCTTATGATTCTTGCTGTGTCTTATGGTTATGAAAAATACAATGGGGAAATCTAGGAATGGTTAGCCAATACTATGAGATTTTAGTGACTTTTTGGTATCAAGCATCAGGAAAGGAAAGTATGTGTGATCATATCTCCTGAACCCCCAATTCTCAAAAAAATACTTAAGAACTATTCCAACGTCTGAGTTCTGAATACAGTTTAGACTTTGAAACACTGGTTTTTAAAAAAATATATTGGATTTGTTTATTACAAAAGAGTGGATTCTAAAGTTAAGATTGTCCCAGAAAAATCCAGTTGGTTTAATTATCATATTGTAATAGGAAGGCTCCACTCAAACCTGTGTCAACCAAAATCAAACATTCTGTGAAGACCAAGACACTGTTTAAATCTTAGAACGTGCCTCCACAGCTTGTCTCCTCACCTAAGACTAAAGTTATTTAATGCAATTTTAAAACCCGTAGGGAAATTGTTTGAATTCCTTAGGGACAGCAAGGAGAGATGGGAGAGAATTATGATTTATCATACTGTTCCTCTATTCCCAACATCCCATATATGATGGCTCACTCAATCTTCTCAGTGAAGCTGTTACAAATGAGCAGACCTAGGCTTGTCACCACTTGCTCAAGGGTTCAGTTAGTTTATATCAGATCACTGATTCAAACTTGTACTTCCTAATACCTTATATTCTCAGTATTCAATGCTACTTCTCAGAAAAGCAAAGAGCTTTAAGATGTTATACTCTTGTGGAAAAAAAA
>NW_006376863.1:0-1218 GCF_000327345.1 Myotis davidii | reverse complement strand
AGGATCAAAAATACCTGGGTTAACCCAATGGAACATGGCAGATTTCACAGAACACAAGCAAGAGACAGGACACAACTAGGGAACTAGGAAAGAAAGAACAAGATAAAGAAGGTATGCAAGGGTAAGAGTTAAAATCTCAGTACAAGATGAGAGACCAAATAAGAGAGAAAGAGGAGCGGGTTTGATGAAGTTAGTGGCCAGGGATGTAGGTCAAGCAGCCAAGGATCTAAATATCTTGGTCTATAGCAACACCCCTGAATCAGGGCAGAAGCACAGAATATCTGCACTGGAGGAACCTTAGACCTACCTTCTCCAACTCCATCTTTTGAAAGATGAACAATCTGTGCTCCAGAGAGGCTATCCCCAAGCTCATGGACCTTAGGGATCACCTCTTCAATCTCCTTCCTCTCAATGATACATTTTCCACAACAGCTCACAGCCACAGTCCCAAGAGTTGGATTTGGTCATATGTTAGTGTCAAAACGCAGCTCAGCAGGTATATACTCACACACACTCATGCCATGCAAGAGCCAGCTGAAGGTTTTAAAATATTTTTACATTAGCCTCAAAAGAAAGTTTGAGCTAATCCTTATTGGTCAATTGTCTAAACATATGGGGTTTCTTTCTATTGTAAATAAATGTAATAAGTTAGTATCAATCTATATATAGGTTTAGAAATGAAAAAAAATTAATGAGGTTCCTTAAGAGGCCAACCAGTGGAAAAGGCTTACATCTGTACTGTGATTAGAACAGTGAAGCCCAGAATTTGCACATACATATCATGTAATGAGCACTAAAGAGTGTTTAGTGTTCAATGGCATTGTAAAATGAACAGTTCAAGAAGCATGACTCCAAAAGCACTTTGCCATTTAAAATTCAGAGCTGTAGCTTTTTAGTCAAATTCTGCTAGGATCATGCTACAGAGGAAATCTTTGTTCCTTAAGAAAAAAGAAAATTAAAAGTAAACAGAGCTTAAAAGCCTTGAGATTAGTTAAAATCATGTTGGTGCATTCATATAATTGGACAATTGGAGGCATTGAGATGGTGATATGGATGTGCATATATTAATATAAAAAGTTTGATAACCTGTTGATAGAAGAAACATTACAGAAGAATATTTAAAGTGTAACATCTTTATATATCCTATATATAAACACACATCTGGAAGAACATCCATAAAGTATTGAGAGCTCTATCCCCAAGTAATGGAATTATGAG
>NW_006376862.1:0-1218 GCF_000327345.1 Myotis davidii | reverse complement strand
GCACAAATTTCGTGCACCAGGCCACTAGTGGTTAAATAATAGCAGAATGGAAACAATAGTTCACATGGACACTCCCTTTAGCAGAGTCTCTATGGCCCTGCATTAGTCTGGGCCCAATATGGAGACTGAAAGTACAATTTAGATTAAATGGGGGAAGTTTAATATAAAGATTTATTAAACTTGGACTAAAGTATGACTAGAAAATATAAGGAAACTAAGACTGAGGGAGTGTACTCAAGGAAGGCAACCTTAAATGGGCCTCTTCCCCAAAAGGTCTGGGGTGCAGACCTCATTGGAGAAGACACCGTTAGACCTACTGGATAGCAGAGAAGTTTGCTGGCTCTCCCAAGATGGTCAATGTCAAAGGCATGCCATCAGCATGCAAGCAGGAAGCAGCCCTCCAGAGTGCGGGTGAGGCACAGGGGGTCCGCCACCAGAGGCCTGAGTGTGCAGGAGCAGCCAGGGTGCTGGGGAGCTGCGCAGTGTGCCACGCAGGCCTGCAGAGAGAGTGCTGGCTGCGTGGGAGCCCCAGTGGTGCCATGGCGGAAGCAGGAGGGCTTCAGGACGCAAGAAGTTTATTGCTAGATCAGGTCCTGGCTGCAAGGTTGCTGAGGAAATGTGTGTCCTGAGCACATGGCTGGGGAAGAGCTCCACCCAGGGAGCCAACAGGCTGCAGCTGGGAACAGGGGCAACCCCTTCCTCCTGCAGGCCCCCCAGGCACCCACCCCTGAAAATGCTTGAGCATCATGCTTACTGGAAAGGAGAGTCGCATAAAGGAAATCTGTTTAGTAGCACAGAGTAGATGCTGAAGGTTAATTTGAGCTGAGAGGCAATAAACTGATAACTGTCACAGGCATTTACCTCTCAGATCCCCTCCCTGGCTCCGTCACCTGCGGAGGCTCCCCACACAATCCCTCTAATTCCTGCGTTTCTAGTGGCTTCCATCCCTCCCACAAAATTGCTGTCTCATGATGTATGAGTTAATTGCTCTGCTAAAATTGCAATGAATAAGTTATATGGCTCTTTATATTTGAAAATGAAATAGTCTCATCTGTAATTTGTATTTCACATGTAATATAGCTCTGAGAGCAGTAATATCAAAGGAAAGTTCATTCATTGATATTAACAATTAATTAGAGCTGTCAAAATACAAGCAGCTGTTTTCTTTTTTTAAATTTTATTTTCTTGTTGACAGTATTACAGATGTCTCCCATTTTC
>NW_006376861.1:0-1218 GCF_000327345.1 Myotis davidii | reverse complement strand
TTTGCATAAAAGGTGTTTTTAAAACCCTATTTGGTATAAAGCCACTTAAAATAAAACCTGAATGTATATTAAATATCTATTTCATCGAGCAGAATACAAAAGCCAAAGGGAACATATGTCAATTATTGTTTTAATGAATATAGATTATCTGAATGATTAAATATGAAATACATAATTATTCAACATATTATGTAACCCACTTTCCCCTAAGTTCTAAGGTGACATTCATAATCATGAACATCTGGCAAGTACTCCAATTTTTTCACTTCTTTACTCTGCAATAAAACTATCCAGCACTAGTTGGCTAAATATATTGGAGGCTCATGTTCAAGCTTTCAAGAGATCTAAACATTTACTAAGCATGCACCATGTACCATATACCGGGCATGGAAGATGCAAAGATAAATAACATATAGTCCCAGTCTCAGAGCTCATCACCTCAATTGGGGTGTCAGGCCCTGTGATGAGTTTACCTTATCTGCACTCAGGGTCCATTCTTTCCACGGGTCCCACAGTCCACCATAGCAACTTGGCTTCCTCCAGGTGCCCTTCAGTCAACGGGCCATGCCTGTGTAGGTCTGCATGCCAGGCGTTGACCCTGTTTGAACTACTTCCCAAGCAGACTCCTTAGCTCCAAAGTGAATCGGTCAGTGTCAAGAAATTCAGACAGGCAATGGGAACCAGTCTCACTCTCCCAGGTTACAAACACAGCACACATTACATATACCTCAGTTCACTTGGTCTTAACAAGGGTGCACTACTCTTTGTGGAGGGAACTGCCATGTAAACATAAAGGATGCAGCTTTATTCTCTCCCTGGGACTCAGGCAGAATGATTGCTTAACAAATGCTCCTGCTCTGGTGTACAAATGATATTGATCTCTGCTCTTGGCACTGAAAGGTGGAGCTGGTATACTGCATTTTTAAAATATTCACCTCTAAATCCAAGCTGGCAGTTTGGTGTCAAATACCACAGAAGCCTTTTCCATCTCTATCTCACCTAACAAATGGAGGGAAATCCTGATTTACAGGAATTCAGGTGACCATGGCTCTCAGGCCACTGGAATATTTTGCTTGCTCTACTTTTAGAACAACCTACTCACAAAATATCCCCCAAGGCAATAAAATAAACATCTTGTGTGTGAAGTTAGAAGCCCCCAGGGAGGGTTCTTAAAATGTCTTGGGGGGCCGAAGCCAGTTTGGCTCGGTGGATAGAGCG
>NW_006376860.1:0-1218 GCF_000327345.1 Myotis davidii | reverse complement strand
GTGCTGTGCTGTGCGGAGTCACTCCCCTGACACCCAAAGCCGCACAAAGAGGAAGGGTGGGGCAACCCTACATCCCTTGTCTCAGGTGTCAGAAGAGCAGTTTCCTTGAGACCAGCCTTCAGATGTGTCTTTTACGGTGGGTCTGATGCTGGGCTCAGACCTGAGGAAGCTACGCAGCCAGAGGCAGGAGAATAATGGCGGCTGTGCTGGGTTCAGCCTACTGTCCTTGTGTGTGGCCGGAAATAATACAAGAATGCTCCCAGATACAAGCCAAGGAGGACAGAGAGTTGGTCTGGGGTCACCCTGGACCCGGACCGTTAGGGCGCATCCTTGAAAGGCCAAAGAATCCCCGCAGCAAGAAGCTGGAGGTGGCCATCATATCCTAGGAGCTGCAGGAGGAATTTCAAGTGCCCACTCAGCCAGAAATGCATCCTCCTGAGGTGAGAGACCTAGGGGGAAGAGGCCTCCATTAAGGGGTGTCTCCCAATGAACCATGAAACTGCCCCAGAGACAAAGGAGCGGCTTGAAACATCTGCCTGACTCCAAGAGCAGGAAGTCAGCACAGTGGCTGATCCAATAAGACTTCTCTCTCCGACACTCCACCAAACCACCTGCCCCACAGCCTGGACGTTCAGAAACTAGCCAGCAACGCGCTCTAAAGAAGAGAGCCCTGCAAGAAACAGGGAAGACAATCAGCACCCCTCCTGTGTGGTTTATGAAGACAAAAGAATGTATTCACATGCCATTTAAAAATCTATCTGAAGATTCATCACTTGAAAATTCAAAAATGGAGAAATCACCATATAAAAGGACTGGTGCTGAACAATATGACCAATTAAACCTAGAGTTAAGTCTAAATAAATGTTAATTTAAACATGTTAAGAAAATGAATACAAATGTCAAAAGAGCTTACTTGAAATAGAAGATGTAAGAAATAATACTATGTATGAAACAATAAAATATAACAATCATGTGCTAGAATTAAACTTGCAGATTATATAAACAAAACTTGAGAGGTGAGTAACGGCCAGGAAAAAGGATAACTAGGATCAATCCTTATCATCTATAGGAAGGAGCCAGTGAGCTTGCTATATTTTTACTTTAAATATTAAAAACATAGGTTAAATAATTTTTTTAAATTTAGAATTTAATCCTGGTAAAACACAAAGTGGGATAAAGGATTTCCAAATAAGTACAGATAAAGTCAGAGAAAATTTA
>NW_006376859.1:0-1217 GCF_000327345.1 Myotis davidii | reverse complement strand
AAAAAAATTTCCATTCATAGATAATCTCAGTGTTGAGTAAGGATAAACCATGAAAGGTTTGAGGCAAAGGTCTAGGGTGGTTTAGTCCAACAGCCATCAGTTTCTGAGAAGAAAGTGTAAGTGGCACAGAGTTTCCCAAATGTGCTTGAGCAGGAGAATCATGTGGGGCGCCTGTTACGCATTTCCAGGTCCGTCTTTAGTAGGTCTGAGGTGAGGCCAAGACCTACTGAGACTAGGCCTGGGAATGTTTAACCAATACCCCAGATCAGAAGGCTGGATAGCAATGAAATGTGTTTGAATGGGCAAACACTTAACACCCTGATCTGGAAAAGGGACTATGAGCTCTGTGGCAAAGTAGTTTAGACTCTAGAGGAAGTACTGAGAGCTCGATGGAGGTATGTGCTGAACCTGACTTGGGCTGAAGAGGATACTGTTTTAGTGTTCTCAAGATTGACTTACAGCACTGTATCTGCTTTCCTTGGTAAGTAGAGGCAGCAGATCATTTGCTGGGATTCAAATGAGAGGTTTAATTGGGTGGTTAAGGACTGAAATCCAAGGTTTCTGAAATCTCCACTCAAGGCACAGACCTGCAATCATTATTAGAGGATTGGTGACATGTCTTGTTAGAAAGTCTAAAGTTGTACAACATCAGTAATGGGAATCTGGCTCAGGCACAATTCAGCAAATATTTTAGTATCTACTTGGTTTCAAGTCCTAAACTGAATATTGGCATTCGTCGAACCGAGAAGGAAACATTAACAAATGTATACATTACCCTTAATGCAGCTGGTGATGAAGTTACAAACTACTCAGTTTTGCCCTTCCCTATTCCATCTGTATCTCCTCCAAACTAGGGCTCAGAACACACCTTAAATACCACTTTCTTAGAGAGTGAGTAAAAGTTGATCACGGGGAGCTGGAAAGAGAGCATACAAGTTAGAAGAAACACTAGAACAGTGACACAGACTTAGGAAAAACCTCCATTTCCTGAGAGAAGTACCAGTATTTCAATGTATTTTGAGCATAGTGTTTAAGGGGGTGGTGGCCAGAGATGAGTCTAGAGAGGTAAGTAGAGTTCAGGTTGTGAAAGATCATGAATACCATGCTAGGGAACCCAGGCTTATTTTGTGTGTGAGATGATACCACTGGATCATCTATATATATATAAAAGGCTAACCAACTGTCCGACTGGCCAGTAGGTATGATGCACACTGACC
>NW_006376858.1:0-1218 GCF_000327345.1 Myotis davidii | reverse complement strand
ATATTAGCCTTTTATTATATAGGATTCTTTTCTTACTTGGCATGCAGTGTGCCTGGGACTAGAGGTAACTCATTCAGAGCCCTTTGACTTCGGTCATCTCTTGCCAATATTTATTCTACTCAGAAGAAAACTTTTTGATAGAAAAGATAGAAACAGTTTGAGCTGAGGGATTCTGCTCTTTGTTATCCATTCACATTTTAAAATAATTCCAGCAGGACAAATCTGAAACATTCTTTGGTATATTTTCATTCTGAAAACAGCTAAGTAAAATTTATTACTTGTTTTTAATATTTCTTCATATCTTAGTTCATTTGATATTTTAACCTTCCTGACACTATTCTTCTATGTCTAAGCCATTCTCTTATATTTAGTTTTTGTTACATAATCTCCTTTCATCTCTGTTCATGTTCTTCTAAAAACCACACAAATAGAAGATGTGTGTTTATCTGCTTCCCAGAGGTCTCATGTCATACTATGCAAAGATTGTGCTAGATACTGGGGTACAATGAGAAATAAAATATAGTCTGTTCTCAATAAGCAGAGAGAATGAAAACAAGTAAACATAAAAAAATTAGATAAATGCAATTTACTGTGCTATGGGATTATGTAGGAGTTGTTTGAGGATAGGGGAGAATCAGAGAAGGTGTCAAAAAGTTAATTGTTAGGATTTACAGGGGCTTAATAAATGGCATGTATCTTTACTATGTTCTGAGTCACTAATAATTAAAAGAATAAGACAAACAAAATACTAGCAAACTAAATCTAACAACATATAAAAAGATTATGCACAATGGACAAGTAGTACTTATTCCAGAAATGAAAGGTTGGTTTAACATTTGAAAATTAAACAATGTAATGTGGTAGTCAGGGTCAACCACAGTCCTAAAATATTAAATGGAAATTCCAGAAATAAACCCTTCATAAGTTTTAAATCCCATGCTATTCTGAGTTGTGTGATGAAATCTGGCACCGTCCCGCTCCATCACACCTGGGATGTGAATTACCCTTGGTCCAACGTCCCCTTGCTGTACATGTTCCCCACACATTAGTCACTTAGTAGCCACCTTCGTTATCAGATCAACTCTGTGGTATTGCAGTGCTAGTGTTCAATCACCTTATTTTACTTAATAATCACCCCAAAGTGCAAGAGTAGTGGTGCTGACTATTTGAATGCCAAAGAGAAGACATAAAGTGTTTCCTTTAAGTGAAAAGGTGAGT
>NW_006376857.1:0-1218 GCF_000327345.1 Myotis davidii | reverse complement strand
CACACACACACAACACACACACACATAGGCCTTTAGTGCAAAGAAGTTTATTGATATTCGTCCCTATATTGTCTCTTATTCAAATGAACTGCAGAGCAAAAGGAGAAAGAATAATTGTTTCTGGATGCCATGTTTCATTCATTCAGAACATCAGAGGCAGTCATATTAAATAAGAGGCATGCTAATACATACATATCATAGAATTTCTCACTGAAAGGAACCTTGGCAATTAGGCGGTCTAATTGTTTTTGAAAAACTTTAGCCATGAGAACATCTATTCAAAACCATTGTTCAAAGGAAATCCTATATGAAAGAAATACAATAACAAACAATACCAACATTGCTATGACAACAGTGGACCCCATTCTACATTTTCCCCCTCCTCCTCTCCAACACCCACAGAGGGGGGTTGCAGAACCCCTTGTCTTCAAAGGCACACTGACTATTACTGATTCTAATCCTGATATTTCACTTTGTAAGGGAAATATCAGGATTAGAATTGACGATGCTCCGAAAAGTGGTAGGACACACCCAAGGTCATTCATTAGCTACACATGAAGACTGCGACTGAAATCAACCTCTCTTGGAGTTCACAGGAAAGTTGACTTTATTTGCCCTGCTGCAAACCTGCTATTGGAAATTATATGCCTACCAGATAACACAAAATTATGCTTCTGGTCTCACCAGACTCCAGAAGGAGAATGGTCAGAATTTTCCTTTTTTTACTATCTAATTTCAAGTGTGTCCCAGGTTCAGAACTGGCCTGAAAGTTGTTGTGTCAACATATAAGTAGCGAATAGTAGATCTAGAGATAAACTGATACCAGAAATATCTCAGAATATGGTTGATTTCCCTTACTTTAATCATTTCTTGTGTGGGCTACTATTCATCTTATTATTTCAGGGTTGGCTTATCCAACTGACACAGACACTAAGGTTACTCTCACTAGTGAGGATAAATCACTGCACAGAAATAGAAATCTATGTATCTAAGGAAAAGCACACAGTACACACATTTAGTCAGTCAAAACGCAATTCCAACACATATTCCATGGATGTGATGTACTTGTTTTAACCCTCTCCAAATATAATTTACGTTGCTTTCCTGGTTGTTTGCTTTGTTTGTTTACAAGAAAATGTCCAAAACTGAAAATGCATGTGTAGAAAACAAATATGACATTCAGGCTAATCACTAAAGCATTTTATTAGAGGGAAAAAA
>NW_006376856.1:0-1218 GCF_000327345.1 Myotis davidii | reverse complement strand
ACCCAGAATAATGTTTGACCAAATATCTGGGCAGCTGGCGCAGTCCAGTTGACATAAAATTAACTATGACAGCTTCACATTACAGTTAACCTCTCTGCTTCAACATATTGTGGTTTGTGTATGACTTTTTTTATTAGTAGCTTTAGGGGTCCTTTGTTAATGGGACGAGTTTATAGGACACTGACCACAAGGCTTTGTTGAGGTGAATTCCAAGAGAGGGCTCTCTTCTGGAAACATGGTTACCTGGAGTAAACAGAAGCATCATATTCAAAGGAAAAGAGTGCCATGTGTAATCAAGGAGGGAATTCAGAGATCAATACCTAATAAGGAGCATAAATAAGAATTGGGTCATAAATTGCACAAAAAATATCCAAGGGACTCAGCCAGGAGTCATAACAGAACAACCATGTTGACCACTGGTTTTGAGGGAATGATATGAGATCTTAAGTAGGAATTGATTCCAAGGGCCAACAACTCCAGCAGTGAAAACCAGGCTGAGATGGGTTGAGGTGAATAGTTCAGGATTTTGGCTGGAAATCAAGCAAGGTTATCTGGGACCATTCTATTAGTGTTGGCTATGAAGGGCAGGACAGTTCTGCCAGCTAACAGGCACCAGGCTGGGCAAGGCACACTCTAATATCTCAGCAGATAGCATCAATGATTTCATGGTCCCATTCAATGAGTTTTCATCTTAACTTCTGGCTTCACCTGACACTCTATACCAATCATTCCATTTCTTATTACTCTATCAGGTGTCCTCACCTCTCTTTCTCTCTATTACTGTTGGCTCTTCATTTTCCATAGCAGATGGGTTGAAGCAGAAAAATTATGATGCTTAGCAGGTTAAGTTGGACATTTCCCTGAGCCAACAAGCCCTCTGAGAGTTCCATATGTCCATGGAACAGGTCCTGACTGTCCACCATGAAACTTCTGTACTCTAAGCCAAAGGGAAGAGTATTGAAGAGCTCATAATTATACAGCCCTGTAAAAATTCTAAAGCACTGTCATACACATGACCTCATTTTATTCTCACAATTCGCTGAGGTATGTATAAAAGTAATCATTATTTTAAATTTCAACTAATATGTGAACATTCTGATTGATTTTCCAGACTCCTGTACTGACCAGATACACCAAGGGAACTCAATGTCCCATTCCTTCCTCCACATGTTGTCTTAAAAGAACCTGCCCTAGCCAGTTTGGCTCAGCAGATAGAGT
>NW_006376855.1:0-1211 GCF_000327345.1 Myotis davidii | reverse complement strand
TCTTTCATCCTGTTAATGTGGTATATCACATGGAGTGATTTGCATATGTTAAACTAACCAAGTATCCCAGGGATAAATCCCATTTGATCACAGTTTTGATTTAATTAATGAAATGAAGCAGCTTATGATAATTATATGAGGAGGTAGAGACTTTCACACTATGCAGGGGATATTTGTGAAAATGGAATGGTGAAGATTGTGGAATGGATGGTCAGAGAACCTCTAGTCAAATTTTAATCCAATATTAAACAAAAAATGGGACCTGGAGACTCAGTAGGTTCTGACCACTGTAATTAATGAAACTATGATAAGAATCTTAGTTGCAAGCCCTGCGGCAGATGTCCTCACCTAGATTCACCTCTGCACAATGCTGTACTTCTTTAGGAATCTTCTTTCTTTGCTGGGGTTTCTCCTAATATGTCTTACTTTCACTTTGGAATCTTCTCTCTTCCATTCATCAACTTTCCACAGAGTACATTCTCTATCTCTTTATCTTAACTAAACCTGATTGCCTGGGAAGGGTACATATGCTTCTCAGCTCTGTTGAAGAGAAGTTGCCTACTCTCTTCTCCTAAGACATTATTGTGTTGACATTCTCCTAGCTCTTTACCATATTTCTAAATCGTTGGTTTACAATCTTCGTGGTAAAACAGTTTACTCACTGGCACCAGTGTTACCCAGCTATGAAACAACATGCTATTGTTTCAGAGTCCTTTACTGACCACCCAGTTTCTTTTCCTCATTTGTTAAAGACTGTGCCACTGGTTCCTTGGTCCTTTAACCATTTCAACACCTCGGTCATGGTAACTTCACAGTGTGGATGTTACCATTAGACAATATGATCTCAAAATGCCTAGACCTCCTTACAGCCGCCATTATCTTCCACAATCCATATGTGAACTTGACTACAGTTGCTCAAATAGATTCAATTGTATACGGCACCTTCCACCTCTGTGGTTTTCATAAATTAGAAGCTGTTTGTCTTTACCTATGCTCTAACTTGAATAGCATTTCAATTACTGCCTTTTGAGGTCTTGAAGAAGCTAATTATGAAACCATCTAGCCTACTCCTTTGGCAGCTCTTTGGCAGACTGGCCTATATTTTTCTTGGAATTTGTTATGTTAGATATGCCTATTTCTTCTGCAGTAAATTTCACCAGTTTATATTTCCAGATATTCATCCATTCCCATCTAGTTTCTAATTTTCTTTG
>NW_006376854.1:0-1217 GCF_000327345.1 Myotis davidii | reverse complement strand
ACCTCAGTGGCATTGTTTCTGTTAGGTTTGCCAAATAGCGAAAGTAATTTTCTCATATTTGAACGAACTAAAAATCAACATTATGATGATTATTCAGTTACTGTCTTAAAAGACAGTACATTTCTCTCTTTAGCAATGCTGTTTCCATTATGAAAATATTATATGTTCAGATTCTGGTCCACATTTGTAAAATAATGAAGCAAGACCTAAATGGAACGAGTGGGGAGCAGGCAAGCATAAACACCCAACACAGGAGGACACAAAGTAGGTACTAAGTGTGACAGGTTTTATTATGACATACTTATTAAAGAATATTTGAAAATACAGCATAAAAAGTAAGCCATTTGAAACATTCAGGTCTATAGATTCAAAAGCTGGCAGTGTTGAGTTGAGTTACCAAGGTAATTGCCTCAGCTTCCTGTTGGATGAGCATGAATCCTCATCTTTTCTGTCTCTTAATTGATCAATCACCTCATAGATAGGAATTTTAAAAATATGTCATAACATAACTAACCATCCATGTTTTAGAAACCATATCTCAGAACTCTTTTCTGTCCCTTTTTATGCCAGGCTTAGGTAATACCTGTATATGCAAAATGAAATCTAAACCAGCTATTAATAAGTAGAACAAAAAATAAATTTTGTCCTAATTATTCATTGAGAGCTTACTCTATGACTGGGACAGCAGGTAGAGAGATGATAAAAACAGTATCCCTACCTTTAGGGGCTCTAGTGGATGAAAATAATACAGTAATTTTGTGCACTGATGGCTTTCTAGTACTCTGAGAAAGGACTGCATCTTAATGCTATTTTGGGGTCAGAGGATGATATTTGAGATTTTTTCCACTCATATCTGGATGTTGAAGGAATTTAGGAAGAAAAAATGAT
Organism: Myotis davidii; assembly: GCF_000327345.1. NCBI lineage: Eukaryota > Metazoa > Chordata > Mammalia > Chiroptera > Vespertilionidae > Myotis > Myotis davidii. The sequence continues at coordinate 329 of NW_006376854.1, read as the reverse complement.
CTAAAGAAAAGGCCCTAAAATCAGAGAATTCATGATGTGTAGAGTGATGTATAGAGTATAGGTGATGAATGAACTAGGATGACTGCCTGAGGTTGTGCAATTAACTAAAAGGTATGGGGGATGGAAAGAGGGTAGAATGGACAGACAGCTTAACAAACTTAAAGAATGTCTTATGTAGGAGAATGGCTTAACTCAATTAGGAAAGGGCACTCATCAAAGGCATTGATAAATAGATATGTACAAATATTGATCATAGGTACATATATACATAAATAATCTATTTAGTGCATGGCTGTGTGTACATGTATTCATTTTCATATATTTTTCAA
>NW_006376853.1:0-1218 GCF_000327345.1 Myotis davidii | reverse complement strand
TGTCTTTCTCGACATAATATGCATTCTTAATTTTATGTGGCTTTGATTTTAAGTGATTTTTTAAAATTTATTTCTCTATTGGTCATTTTACCAACGTTTATGTGCATTCAAAATTTTAGACAACTTTAAAGAACTCTTTGCTCCACTAAGCTTTGTCATTATTTGTTTTTACAATTATGTATTAGGAATATAGCTTCTTAATGAATAAAATGATAAAAGAAAATCCTTTCAAAGAACTGACAGAGAAATAGAATGATTAGCTGAAACTTAATAGATGAAGGGGATGTATAGTTTATTGGTACTTGTGAGTTTCAAAACAATATATCTTACTTATATAAGCATATGTATAGCGCAATATAAATATGTGGAATTTTTTACAAATAATTAAAGCAATGTTTAAGTTTTGGGTTTTTTGGGGTGAAATCTTGCCAAATCCTACAAAGTATCTAGTCTGGAACTTTTTAATGTAATAGTGTGGTCAGTACTCTGAAATTATTACAATTTAACATCACAAATTTATTGTGATTTCTTGTACATTGTTTCACACAGTTTTGCTCTACAAGCTCAACTTTTATTAGTTATTAAGCCTCATCTTTGATCATTTTGCCTCAGAGACATACTGTAAAGTGAGTTTTTAAAAATTAGTTTAATGTTGGTATTAAACTGTATCAATCAAAGACTTTCTCATGTTTTGAATGAGAAAGTGACATTTCCAATTGTGATAACTTCCAGAAGCTTTTAAGACGTGAGCAAGTTAACCAGTTATTGGTATTTCTGGGAAACGGGTATCTATGAATAGACTTGCATGGCATTGTTAATTCTAAATCAGTAATGACGCAGAATGACAGCACCCCTTCAAAAGCTCCTGTCTTCTCTTCTGAGAGCGGCACCCCAGGGCTATCCTGGGGAAATGTGCCTTCTTGATACATTTTGTAAAGGATGATGTGAGTTCTGCCAGCCTCAGGCTTGTTTCACACTTTAAAACGGTCTCTGCCTGCAGTTTATTTTTACCAGGCCATCTGTCCCTGCTGGATGCCAGATCTGAAAGATGGAGTTACAGTTTGATACTGAAATGCAAAGCTCCCTATATTCCGGCACAACAAGGGCGACAGGAAGCAATCTCCCTTTGGAGCTCTTCTTAACGTTCCCAAATGTTCAATTATTTGTGGACGTAAAAATAAAATTAATGGGTCGCCGTGTCCTGCTGGGAGTTTACTG
>NW_006376852.1:0-1218 GCF_000327345.1 Myotis davidii | reverse complement strand
TTATATCATCTAAATCAGTCTTCAGAATTTGTGAGAAATAAAAAATAATCTTTTGATAAAACCCTGAGACATTACTGTCTAGGTAAATTGTTTTCCTTCCCAAGTGAAGACAAAATGGTATTGGCTAGCATGATTAACTGGGATACTAAAGAAGGACAACATATACCAATTACCATAAAGAATTTACTTCTAGTTGGTATAGATGTCAGCAGCATGTGAGGTTTAAAAACAATAGGGTGTCAAGGAATAGCTACGTGGTTCAAAAGCTAATGGTGGGTGGCACCTTGGGAGGCCACAGGAAGCCTCAACTTGGTCCAGGTTTTTGTCATGGAACATGAAAGAATTCAAAAGCAGGGCAGAAAAAATTGAGCAAACCACAGTCAATTTATTAGAGCAATAGGATGCACTCAAGAAATGAGAGCAGGTGACCTTGAGAATGAGATGCCCCTATGGGGTCTAAGTGGAAGGTTTTTATTAAAAGTGGGGAAGGAAGGGGGAAATAAGGTACTTCTCAGCCTTTGACGCTGGTGACGTGACTGCTGATGTGTGTGTCTTTGTCTCTCCTTTCCAGATAGTGAATTGTTTTGGATCCTTTCAATTATAGGAAATTGGGGAGGAACAGGTGGTCAGGGAAGGTCACATCTGTGTTGTTCCAGCCAAGACAGAAAACGGGATGGGTAGAGCTTAAAGCCTTTGTTTTTTATTCCAACTTTCCTGCTTCAGATTCAAGGAAAAATGGCCTGAAAGTCAAACCAAAGGTAAAAAATGAGGTGTTGTGGGCAAGATCAGAGCTGGAGCTTGAGGCAGAGGAACTGAGGAGGAAGCGTTTGTGCAACTAGAGAAGAACCCTGAGGTAAAGAATGTATAGCAGAACAGGGCAGATCTGAAGGCCGATCCCAGACAATGGGATAGAGGGCAAAGGCCAAGAGGACACTGCAGAGAGAAAACATGTGGTTTCAGAGGCCACTTTATCTCCTTTTAAATTTTTAGTAGCGTCTATTAATTTTAAGACTTTGTTTTTTAAAAGGCAACTTCAGATTCTTTATACCAGTTGGAAGCCTCAGAATATCATTCAAAATAGGTATTCCATTCAGTTTTACCAATTTTAGTGCTATCATTGTCCACTTCTGTTTTAGGAAAATTAAGTTTGGGAATCTCAAAGGTTCCTGGAGTGGCCACTGATTTTCTGAATTACTTTCAGTGAGACCAATCCATTTA
>NW_006376851.1:0-1218 GCF_000327345.1 Myotis davidii | reverse complement strand
GGCATTCAAGATAAACAACTTACCATGTTGATGCTGCATTTATTCAAATTTAAGACTTTTTATTTTTTCACATTTTAGCATCCCTGAAATAGGAATGCATCTTAAATTATTTCATCTGAGATAAATATGGTGATAATGTTATTGGTTATTTCCCATTCAAAATACCCAGTGTTTCTGTTATACCATGAATTTCAGGAATTTGCTGTGGCCTCACCAAGGAAATTTGCCACTGTTTATAGTTTTATTTCTATAAAAAAATAATTTGCAAAAATGAAAACTTTTTTGTTAAATGGACACTACCTACACTCGAAAGACCACTTCCAAACTCCCAAGCCACAATTGGTTAAGACTTAAATAAAGGTTTAAAGTTAGAAATTTCAATTGTAACAATTCAAATTAAAGTGCTGATGATGATGCCACCCATAACAAATGAGACTGATAACAAATACGGATTTCTGGAGAGTGGGAGAGTGACTGAGGAACGTTGGTTTAAACCTCTGTCCTCCTAGCTCACTTTGCAGAAAAGCCACCGGTTGACATCACCAGGTCAGGAAGCCCCGGGTGCACTAGTCTTTATGGGGAAAAGGCGGGAAGGAAATGCAAGTGGCAAAATCAAAATACATGCACACACAGACAGTAACACAACGCGCTGGGAGTGGTTTCTTTTTTAAAATACAATATGTGGAAGCCACTGCCCGGGTCAGTGACCTGTGTGTGTACCGCTAGTACGCCTGCATAATCACAGCTACATCTTCTCCCCATCCCCAAACCCGATGGATGACCCACAATATCAAAACATGCTCCTCTTTGTTCAGGTTACTGAACTCGCTCTCCTCCCCTCTCTCCAGGCCCCCACCCCACGTCCACTCCCCTAAAATCGGTGCCTGGAAAGCACATCGCTTCTGGAAGGTTTGAGGACACTGGAGCCCGGTTCCGTCAGGCAGGGCAGGCGAACAAACGGCTTCCACCCTCACCCACTCGCCGGGCGGGCGGGCTTCTCACTGGCCCACACAGACCCTGCAAGTCTCGGGGTTCAGGAGGCGCTGAGATCCAAGACGTCCAGCTCCACCCGCCCCGTGCCCCCTCCTATCTGTTAGAGTGCGGACCGGAGCCGCAGCTTGCTGGGCGAGAGGGAGGGTCCATGCCAAAGCCAGCCCGAGATGGCCGGGTGAGAAGTTTGTGACCAGAGTTGGGCTAAGCAGGCCAGAACTGGACAAC
>NW_006376850.1:0-1217 GCF_000327345.1 Myotis davidii | reverse complement strand
GGCCTCTAGTATGTAATAGGTGGGGAGCTCTCCCTGCCCCCACTGGTTGTGGGGATGAGGGTGAGGGGGCTTCCTGCAGTGTCACAAGCAAAATAATTTTCTGAGATACATATTGAAGGAAATATTCAATAGGTATAAGCCTAAAGGTGTACATCATTTGTCTTCCCAATGGCTTGTTGCCATTAAAACCTTCATTTATGTGATGACATTGATAATTGAAATTTCCCAAGGGGAAAAATCTTTGAGTTTAACCTGCTACATTAAATCAAAGATGACATATAAATACATATCCAAAGTATATTTCTCTGCGGAACTTCTAAAATCAATGAGGTAACACTGCTTTAGTGTGTTATTCCAAAAATACCTATTTGCTTTTAAAGGGGCCTTTATCTAATGACAGAACTGTATAGCTGAGAAGGGTAATAGATTTTTATCAGATTTAAACCATTATTTTACAATGGGGGACATCTTTACCTTCTATTATCCTGTGCCAGGTTGGATTTGGTTTAACCTGCGATCACCTCGCCGTATTACTGTTACTATTATTACAGGCGAAGGGAATGAGCATTTATTAACAACATATTATGTTAAATACTGTGACAGAAAATTGCATGTCATTATATTTGTGCCTCACAATTTCAAAGGGAAGTAGGTATTAAGATCACCTCTTACAGCTAACAGAATTGAGGTTCATAGTTCACGTAAGTTGAACAAGTATACTTAAGTCATTAGTGTCAGAAAAGGGGTTTGAAGCAACCCTTATTTATTTTGTTTAACCAAAAAATGATGTTGGCCTGAAAATATTAGGTTCTTGGACTGGCATATCTAGAGTTATATAAAAAAGTAAAAAGGTTAAGTAACACTATGTTTTCTCTCTTCTCTATTATTTCTTGCTACCTTTTTGTACAGAGGTAATCATTGGGAGCACACTTACTGTACCATGATCTCCTACACTGTACGTATTTCCATTACTCAGCTATATTCTCAGAAGCAAAATAACTCAAGAATTGAGAATAAAAGGAAGGAGAACTAACTCCTTGCTTCAATCCTTCATAAAACAAGGAAGAGCATCGTATTTATCTGTAAAATAAAACAGAGATGGTAGGAAGTATTACCCCTATTTTACAGAGGAAGTGAGATTTAGAGAAGTTACCTAACTTGCCAATGTCATAGTCAGGAATGAAGGAAACTGTGTTTCAGTCCAAGTATGTTCTTCC
>NW_006376849.1:0-1217 GCF_000327345.1 Myotis davidii | reverse complement strand
TGACACCTCACTATCTCATGATGATTATAATCACTTAGCCAAGGACCTGGTTAACCATGGCTTTGGAACAGGTATCAACCATGACTAATGACATCCTATTATTTCTCCAAAAAGAGCAACTATCAATTATCAAAATAAACAATAAACATTTTAAATACGTATTTGTCCTTTCTGGGAAATTGTGCATAAACATGTCCTGTGAGCTGGGGAGTGGGTGCGCTGTCAAAATTCGACTAGAACTTTGCAACATAAACATCTTTTGCACCTTAAAGTATGAAGATTAAAATAACTATATTCAATATGCATTTCTAAACTAGAGAATGCTTAGTTTGAATAATGCAACTTGAGACACGCTCACTAAGTTCTGGATACGGTAGGTAGATCATGAAGACAAAATCTCTAGAGTCATCTAACTTCCTTATAGATGAAGCGAAAGAGACAATACACAAAATAAACAAGAAAAAGAGGGCGTCCTGGCCTCCAGATGACCGACTCCACCATGGAGAAGAAGAGAGCAGAGACACAACGTAGGGTGAAGAGCGGGCTATTCTCTCACTCAAGAAGGTAGAAGATTGGTGATGGTTTTCAACTTTTTCCTTTGAGATCATTTGAGATTGACAAGAAGTTGAAGAGACAGTTGAGAGCTGCCAGCTACCCTTCCAGCCACCTTCCTGTCATGCGAACATTTTCACAATCATTGTGAAATCACAAACTCTGTGGAATTCCTCAGTGCAGCTCTATTGAGGAAGCTCAGCCTTCATGCACGTTGCACCAGTTTTGTCCTTCTACTGACCTTGGGCTTCACCAGGATGCACGCTGCACATCCCTGTCATGTCTCTCCTTCAGGGGTTCGCTTGCTACTCAGGGCCCCAGTATTTCTGAAGAGCGCTGGGCAGGCATTTCCAAAAACCTGCCTTCTGTTTGATGTTTTCTCATTACTCTGGATTATAGATTTTGGCAGAGAATTGCACAAGGATGAAGTGACTTTCTTATCACATCAAGGGGTATGTAATGTCAGTATGGCATATTATTGACGATGGTAACCTTGAACACTCGGGGAAGGTCATGCATGTGAGATGTCTCCAAAGTGAAATGATTGTTTTTGCATGTTACATTCCAGGAATAGATCGCGGGGTTCATGCCACATGTGAGGCTGGAGAATTACACTTGGCATCGGGAGCAAGAGCTACTGGGGAATTTGAGGACAGATGTGAGAC
>NW_006376848.1:0-1217 GCF_000327345.1 Myotis davidii | reverse complement strand
TGTGTTACCAGCGTAGGTGTAACTCTGCAATGAAACAAAGCAGAGGAAAAGGGGGCCCAGGAGGGAGGAAATTTTCACAGGGAGATGGTGGGGAGCTAGAGCTGATCAGCATCCTGGGATCTAAATGAAATTCCAGTCCGTCTATCCCTGAAGGCAGATCATTGAAATGAGGGGAGAGATTGCAGCAATGGAATATTCTCTTCCATTTACATATGCTTTAGAGATTTTTCCTTCAAGACCAGTATTGGAAAGTCATGATAAATTAACATAAATTTAATAGTCTGAATAACTAGATGACTAGAAAAAGCATGGACTCCTAGCAGGTAGATAATTCAGCTGGGAAATCAAACTTGGACTTGCCACAGAATTCTAAGTCCTATAAGTTTGATTTCAATTTTAATTTATCAGTTTCCAAACTTGCAAAGCTAGGGCTTCAGAGTCTTTGATCAAAGCTCATCCACGCATGGTCTGATTCGTATACCTTAGCAAAAATCTTCCTCAAAGGAGATTAAATTTATCCATCTCAAACTCACCTAAATATTTCACACCTCACATAAAGTTCATCTTCTACCTTGAATTCTCTTCTGTTTTCTGAAGAAAATCCCTGAAGGAAAATATTTCACTCCATACTTTTATGCTGGGCTGGGTTTCAATCATGTATAGCTTTACATCTTGGTTTCCAATCGATGAACAAACCCACAAACATTCTGCAAAGGAAAATGCTCCTGAGTTGTATTTCATTTTCAGAGGCAACAAAGATTTAGGGAGCTTTGATCTCTGTTGTCATTTTGGGTATAAAAGCATCTAAAAGTGTTCCAGGGTTCCCAATGACACTTCAATCATGTATAATTTGTGGCATTGACAATTACATGTCATTTTAGTTGTATAGTGAAAATTTTAACTCACAGCTAACCTAGGATCTTTTCAGTGAATCAAACAATATCCAAGCATGAAAGTTTATTAAGTATTCATAGTTAATATGGGCAGATGTTTAATAGGTCCTAAATTCCTGCTTACATTTAATAAGCGACTGCATTACTCAATTCCTTAATTCCAGGTGGTACATTAATTAATGAGCAGTTACTTCTAGTCAATGATTTGTTTCTAAGAAATTGGTAGCTCAGTTCAATAAGTTACTTTTCCCCTTCAGGAGTTTTGTAGGCCACTTTTGAAAGTTCATTTATTAAAGTTTAATAGAAAGGAAACAGAGAAACACA
>NW_006376847.1:0-1217 GCF_000327345.1 Myotis davidii | reverse complement strand
GGGGGGAGAAAAAATAACCTGAATTGAGTGTTAAAAATAAATCTCACAACAATGTGAATGTATTTAATGCCACTGGATTCTACACTTAAAAAGTTTAAAAACTAAATTTCACGTTAGGTATGGTTTGCCACAATAAAAAAGATAAACACATCATAAGAGTTAGATTCTGAATGTGAAGATGTTTACAAAATATACTAACCGATTTATTTCACTTTTCCCTTTTCAAAAATGCATGAGTAATATATAAAAACCTATGTCTAAATAAGACAAAAGAAGGTTTTCTAATATAGAGTAAAAATGCTAAATGATAAGAAAACATCATGTCATAGCTTAACTGGAAGTCTTTTTTTCTTCCTAGGGGTGTATGAAATATCGATGTGTCTTACAATCAATACATCAATTAAATATAGTATTTAATGAGGCTCTACTATGTGTTAGGCACTATGGTGAGATGTGAAAATATCCAGTGAACATGGCCCTGCCCCGCATGAGTTGACATAATTGTAGTATATATAGTTGCTAGAAAATATAGTAAGAAAAATAATTACATAAAAAATGGTGCCAGAAGAGGGGAAAATATGTGTACTTGGAGCATATCTCAGGGCCTGATTTCATCTGGGGGGCCATGGATGCCCTCCTTGAAGAAATGACACACAACCTCGGGCAGAAGGATGAGAAGGAGTTAAGTAGGAGTGAGGGAGCAATGATCCCCACAGAAAAGAATAGCACAAAGTGCAAAGGCCTGAAAGTTCAGATGAGCACGGCTAACTGGCAGAATAAGAAAAGTCCCACATCAATGAAGAAGAAGGAAGAGATGACATGGATAAATCTGGAAAGGATTTGATCAGGGCAAAGCCCACATCATCTTCACAGGATACCAAGGTTGTGGGTTGATATATTCACAGTGGCATTTTTTTTTCCAGTGGCGTCTTGAGGAGAATATTTCAGCATTTGCATCTTTGCTTGTATGCTGTAGGAATTTCCTCTGGGTATTTTTTTAGCAAACCATCTGTGACATTTCCAAAATCCCCCTCACATGCAAAGACGCTTTGTGTGCAAAGAATTGCCTTAATGTAGCAGTTTTATAAGCCTGCTGACCAATGGATGCGTTACAGTTCCACCAATTCCACCACTTGAGAAAGACCCTCATACTTTATACCAGCGGTCGCCAACATTTTGGACCTCACGGACCACTACATTCATAATTTTAAATCCCG
>NW_006376846.1:0-1218 GCF_000327345.1 Myotis davidii | reverse complement strand
AATTTAAGAAATCATTATCAATTATAGGGACAGATAGAAGCAAGTTTAAAAATTGATAAGAATCAAGATAGAAATAAACCCAAGACTCATAGATCTTTGGAGGGGTTTCCACATTTGAGTAGAATCTGTATCTCTCCAAAAGAAAATGGAGTTTAACTGAAGTGGTAAATAGGATTTCAAAAACACAGCTGAGCTCCCTTGCATAGTAGTTTATTTGCTTCTCATAGTATGATCCAGCTTGTTTGCATGCAAAGCTTGTTTGCATTCACTAAGTAATACAGGAAATGCTCAATAGGACTGACTGAGCTATAATTATCAATAGATTACTATTTCTATATAGATATACACAAATAATAAGTTACTATTGGTTACAAAGAGGCAGAAATCATTAGTGAGAAAAGACCAAAACTTTAGAGTTCAATAAATTAAATTTAAAATGTACCTCAGCTCCTTATTAACTCTGACTGTGTTAGTTTACTAGGGCTGCCGTAAGATAATACTACAGACTAGCAGTCTAAAACAACAGAATTTTATTGTCTTACAGTTATGGAGGCTAGAAGCCCAAGATCAAGGTGTCAGCAGGTCTAATTTCTTCTGAAGCCTCTTTCTCTGCTTTAGATGGTCCCTTTCTTGCTCTGACCTCACATGGTCTTTCCATGGCATCTCTTTGTGTATCCAGATTCCTATAAGGATACCAGTCAGATTGAACTAGGGCTCATCTTAATGGCCTCAATTTAGAATAATGACCTCTTTAAATACAATCTACATTCTGAGGGACTAGAAAATAGGGCTACAATATATGCATTTGGAGGGGATAAGACTTTCCCCATTTACAGTGATGTTGGAAATTTACCATGGCAATCACTCTGAAATTCAGTTTCCTCAGCCATAAAAGAAAGGATAGAGCAGGGTACCCTAGACTATCTCTGGATAGGTTTCAGAATCCAGCTGTCTGCAGGACTAGTGGGCTGGTGACCCACTCCTGTTTCCTGCTGGCTTAAATTGAAATGCATTGGCATTGTTCGGCAAGTGATCACTGGGGGAGGCCTTCTGTTGCTTGTTTTGGTAGTGATTTTTGAGTTCTGTCATTGGAGAACAATAAATGATCTGAAAGCCATTGTCTCCTTGAAATGACATGTAAAGTACTGAGAGGGCTGCAGTGATTTATTTCAGACTCTGGGTACAAGCAGTGCTCCTTAGGACAAAAAGAAAAAAAAT
>NW_006376845.1:0-1217 GCF_000327345.1 Myotis davidii | reverse complement strand
AAAAATGCAATATCACGAAAACTCTAAAGGCTCAACTCAGTCCACAGAATCCTAGTGTTTCAGGGCCTCAGTTTGCAGTATTCCACTGGATATTGCCAGATTTCAGTTGCGAACTGGGAAGAGGGAGGGGACCCTTAGGTGTTAGCTAACCCCATCACCTTTAGAGGGATTGAGTCCCTTGAGATTGAGTGACTTATACAGAGTGACAGTCTGTCTAGTCTTGACTAGTGCCATCTGAGCGCTGAAACCCAGCCCCTGACTGTGTCCACCAGCCTGGAGGACAGGGAACCCTTTTCTGACTCACACAGAGGTGTCCTGTGGACAGATAAACTTAGACCTGCCCAGAGAAAATAGAGGTGTAGCCCAGCAAGGCAGAATTTTACCTCCTCCAGCCTGCTCTACCACTACCCCCATATACAACCCTTGGGACTTATTTTTCCCCCCTTTCTCCCTCTCTTCTAGGGCTCTCCAGTGAGACCTTAATTTATGAGTGCCACGTAGGTCCCTCCTGACTCACTGTTTCATTGGTGCATAAATGATCTAGGGTGTGGACCCTAGAGGCCTGCTTTCTAAATACTTTAAAAATAGTTCATTTTTAAGAAAATGTTGCAAAAATGATTTCTTTTTTTGCCTCTTCCTGCCATTATGTCTCCTCCCCCTCCTCCAGCCCCTCTCCCCAAGTTATTTTAATTCTCAAATATCCCTGGAAACATCCGGTCTCTACCTAAAACAACAGTGACATTCTGGTGCTGAAGGCCATGGCAGTCCCCAGGAAGCACTTATTATAAAACACAGGATTATGACTTCACTGAGAAATCGAATAGATAAAACAAAGTGCTTGGGAAGGATAACTATTGCTATAGATCATTTCTTTCATGTTTCCCTAGGGAGGAAAAGGACGTTTACATGGTTCAAGAAAAGGCTCAGAATTTCAACCTAGGCTCATTAGAACAGTGAAAAACAGGCAAAATAGCAAACATTTTATAAATGGGTAGTACATAGATTCTGCCCAAGTGAAATGCTACTGCTTATAACAGCAAAAACTTAGCATGTTCAATCTCAAAAAATAAAAAAATGTGTTCACTATAGGGCCATAGTTCTGACAAGTTGCTCACTGAAGCTACTACAGAACAGAGGCATGAGCTATGAAGACAACATGGGAGAGAGGCAGTGAAATATGATCGTCAGAATGAGATCTTTCAGATCAGCCCTCTGGG
>NW_006376844.1:0-1217 GCF_000327345.1 Myotis davidii | reverse complement strand
TTTTTTTTTAATTGTTTACCTTCATTCTTTTAAAAAAAGAATATTTATCTTTTCCTGAGTCAGGCATTGTTGTCAGGCCTCGAGATACAGTAGAGAACAAAAAAGTCACCTCGTGAATGTTATGGAATGAAGAAGAAAGCCATTAACAATAGAATCACACATATAAATACATTTACAAGGGGTGATAAGTGTTCTGAAGGAAAAGTATATTTTCAGATATTATGGTAGGGTATTGAGAAAGACATCATTGAGAAAGGAGGAACATGGAAGGTGTCCATGAGACAGTGACAGTTAAGCCAAGATGTTAAGCATAATTAGAGCAGCCATATAAGAGTACAGTTGAGCCTTTCCCAGTAAAAGGAACAGCTTGACCGTACAGACTGTATGGGAAAGAAGTTGGCATATTTCTGTGGATACAAAAAAGATATCAGATAAGATAATATGTACTAACATTCTATAAAACATAAAGCACTAAGCTATATTAATAATTACTGGCAAAGTTATTTGTAAGGATAACAATGATAACTCTAAGTTTATGTGTTCTATGGGTTATATATTGATCTCATGAATAATATCTTACTTAATCCCAGCATGACTCAAGAAGCACTAAGATAGGAATGTGGCATTCTATTATTTTTCCTCTGAGTTCTACAAAAGGAAATGTGGTCCTCTCTGTTATGCAGATTTCCTGTTATGCTAGATAAATGAAAGCAAAAATGACTTCTCTTCCTCATTGTACATGTAAAATCACTCACCAAAATCTATTGACATAGCACAAAAACAATATTGAAATCTGCCCGTGCTTCTCTGTTTTCATCTATGTTATCCAAATTTGAACTGATAATCTCACCCCTGGACTTCAAGAGCCTTTTCTCACTCCCGTTCACTCCCAGCCACCAGCCACAGCCCACGTGGCCATGAGCATTATAGCTGTGAAACAAATTCATTATTTGCTATATCCTTTTAAAAAGGCTTACTGAGGAGGTAAGGAGGGTTGCAATAGGAAGAGTGAAACTTCTCAGCGGAACTACAGATTAAAGAGCACAACTGGGTTCGTTTATGCTCTGCAACCTACAAGCCCTAACATGCATCAGAGAAGCACTCAGGTATGACTTGTACAAGGGGATGAGATGAGGAGAAAGAAGCTAAGGCTCTGGATCTAATGCGGATGAGGACAAGTGGACAGGTGCATTAGCCAGAGGCTAAGGATTATTCAG
>NW_006376843.1:0-1217 GCF_000327345.1 Myotis davidii | reverse complement strand
ATCCATCCATCCATCCATCCATCCATTATCAAACATTTGATTTATCGCCAATCTTTTCTTGGGAATAGTTATATAAATAAATCACAACCATAAAGAGTAAATAGGTGTCGTTTAGTTCAGTGTAATGTGATTAATTAAACAATAGAAACAATACATGCTCTGCATGCAGAGAAGCCACAGCTGACTCTGTACAAGGAAATTGGGGAAGCCATCCCAGTGGACGGGATATTTGAGCTGGGTATTAAATACTAAGAAGGGGCTTATCAAGATGAAAAGAGCTCTGGGGAAAAAAGGACATTTCCTGGAGAGGGAATGGAGAATAATATGTGAATGGTACAACCGGTAGAAAAAGCATTCTAGAAGTTGGCAGTGAAAGATGAGAGAAACCGCTTGGCATGCCATTCTATGAGATGGTACTAGTTTCAACTTGGACATAATGAAACAGCTACATTTGCTATGAGTTTACTATGTATTAGGATTCTTTTGTTTAAAAGGCATTAATCTCTGTAGTACTCAAAACAGATACATAGGGTGAGGAAACAGATGAAGAACTTGTCCAAAACCATGGAGTCTGTGCATAGTCGTGTAGAATTTGATCACCCTCAGGGCCAGGATGCCATTCATCACATAACCTTGTGGACCTGTGCGCAGTGACCCTGAACCATCCCAACCTGTGCCAGAGTTGCTCTTGGCAGAGTTATACATTATCACATCATTAAACCGAAGAAAGCCCTCGTGTATCCTTGAAACAGGCAGAACTGAGGGGACAAGTATGTGGGGAGAACATCAGATTCTCATGGGATATGTAACAAAAATAACTCTGAAGGTTAGGGACCGCTACACAAAACGCTCAACTTTAATTATTGGATGGATATTTCTGTTTTGGGGAGAGGAAATAAGGGTAACAAAATAAGGTAATTTTCTCAAAACATGGACAACTCTTACTTATATAATACCCCAATGTTCAATTTCAGTTTGTAGTAAATGATTCAGGGGAATAGACTTTTCCAAGTGACCTTTTCCTTGTTTTCTGTCTTTCATGGAATCTAGAGAGAATCTGGACTTGCAACCCCCACCTCCCTTATTCTTTCTTATATAGCCACAGTTTTGAAGCTGTTTTGAGGAATACAATACTGTTTGGGTTTTTTCCAGAGTGTGTACTTTCAATATTCCAACCTCAAAATGAGAAGAGCCTGAGATCTAAAAACATTAGCTTG
>NW_006376842.1:0-1217 GCF_000327345.1 Myotis davidii | reverse complement strand
TTTTTTCCTAGAAATACAAAGTTGATTTAAGATTTAAAATTCAGAGAATAGAGATATTCTCAAGTGGAAGAGGTTTTTGAAGAAGTAGATGGATATTTTCTACAAAATAAAACATGTATAATGCTGGACAAAATTGTCAAAAGCAACCTCTTCAAAACTCTGAAAGTTAATCAAAGGCATACAAACAATTTAGCAATATGTGTTCTTAGAAAAGTGATTTGGATTTTGTAAGAACAGAGATTGTGGCCTTATCTGGAGGTACTACCATCTCTTCCCCCTACCATTTAATTACCAAGAATGGTAGTTTTACTGATACAGGTAATGAGAATGGTAAATTCACCAACATAGATATGGCCCTGAATAAGGACTGCTCTTTAGCTGGAGGTAACAGACAATTAGGAGAGGGAAGACCAAGATCCCAAGACATTGTCAGCTAACCCTATGAATTCATTATGAATGGGGAAAATCCAGAGCTTTGAGCCTATACTTTTAGTTGCAAAGAGGGATGGATTAGTCAGACATTTTTTGAGGAGACCAGGACCTAGTGAAGGAAATTAAGGAACTAGTGGTGGAGACTTAAGATAGTCAATTGTAAAGTTAAAGGAAATTTTAAAAACTGGCTGACCTTTGCATTCCCAACATATATGGACATCAACTGGCACAGGGAGGGAGCCTATGATGCTTGTGATTGTTGAGCAGAACAGTTGCTCTTTCCATCACCTAAGCAATAAGATGTGCACAAACAGCGGCAATGCCTAGGCAACCAGGCTTAAAATATAAAAATAAATATTTGAAAACATGAAAGGAGATATCAAAGCCTGAATGGGACAAGATATATTGTGCCATTTAAATGCAGGTAAATTTGCTTCCATAGTTTCATTCAATATTGTACTAGTGGTTTGGGACTCTGCAAAGACACCTCCCTTGGAACTGAAGATGTAAAATTATTTTAATTTAATGATGATTTAATCTCATATGCAAAAAATCCTAAGCAATCTATGTTTTTATAAAAATAACTCCTTGAACTAATAAGCCAGTTTACCAAGGTCTCAGAATTAAAATTGCAATAAAGAGTATAAAACATATTTGGGCATTTTGAAAAGGCTGAGAAAAATTTGCCTAGATAAAGTAGAAAGGGAGAGGGTATAGATAAACTATATTGTTTATATGTACTCATAAATATTAATATAATACTTCACAATTAAAAAAACACAGAG
>NW_006376841.1:0-1217 GCF_000327345.1 Myotis davidii | reverse complement strand
AACTGAGCCACACCAGCCAGGGCACCCTATATTTTTTAAATCACTCTCTAGCATCAACCTGCTTACCTCTTCAATGACACATTTATTGGCTGTCTTTATAGAGATGCCCACCATGTACACCTCTGTAGCCACAACACCTAGAACAGTGAACAGCATGCAGTGGTGCTCAATAAATATAAATGACTCACTCAGATTTGATTTTATTGTTTTCTCCTTCCAGGTTTATTGAGATAAAATTGACATATAACATTGTATAAGATTAAACTCGATTTTAGATTCACCTTTAGCTCACAGAGTTCATCTCTTTCTGAGTACACTTACTTCCTTATGGCTAAAGCTTGGCTGTTAAGCATTCCAGATTACAATGTTGGTGGTGGAACAAATAAAACAATCTTTTGGCTGATTTTTCAATAATGTTGAGGATGGTTGCTGAAAGGGTAGGCAAGGGGTAAAAGAAAGACAAATGTATTTAACGATGAGGTACTAGAGATTTTCTCAGTTCCACCTTCCTGCTGGCCTAGGACAGATGTTTGTTGGAACAGAAATTGCCTTATGTATTCCCAAGCTGTTTGGTCTTCTCTTTTATTATGAGTGGGCCTTTGTGTTGGGGAGGAACTGGAAGACTTCCTGCTTGCTCCAGCAAGGACATCTGTTAGTCACACAGACATTTCTCCATAGACTTCAAATGACTACTTTCTTCTTGTATGAACGGAAATATGCTCCGTATAAGAAGGCTAAGGAGGAAAAAAAATCCCATCAAATATCCTTATAAGGGGAAAAAATGGGACATATGCTTATAATGTGCAAACAGCTATTACTCTGAAAAAGAATTATTAACATGTATTAACTTTGATAAAAAATAAAAACGAAATCATTTCCATTGATACAAACCATTTGTTTTTCAACTGGAATATTCATAAACTTCAATTATAAAATTAATGACAGACGCACAAGAAGTAACATATCTGGCTTCCACATGCATGTACTGGAGTTAGCCCTTTAAAATGTCCATTGTAAAACTCTTCCTTTTTTATAGGACTAGAGTCATTTAGAAAGGTTACTTGTTCTTTTTATCTGAGCTTTTTCATAACAGTTTAGATCCATTATTTAACCTGAACAGTTTTCCCTTTGCTTTTTCACTTGTTCACTGTCCCCTAATATTTCATTTTCCTAGTGACACCAGGGTTGGGGTTATGAAGTACACTTTTGGAAAAAAA
>NW_006376840.1:0-1217 GCF_000327345.1 Myotis davidii | reverse complement strand
TTTTTTTTTTCATTTTCTGAGCCTTTTTGGCTTATCGAAACGAAATGAGCTTTTAAAGAGTATGGGACTTGTACTTAAATTGTAGCAAATTCTTGGTTTCTCTCTCAAATATTTTAAAATTCAGTTTTTGAAAACAATGTCTTTACTAGCTTTATTTCTATATTTCTGTCTACAGGTGTTTCAGAAAAAGAAAAAAAAAAGATTGAAAGAGGTTTGGTCCAAAATGAGTCTTGGGAGATTTATTCTCCAAAACACAGAACTGCAGGAACAGTTTTGTAACTGCCTATTTACTCAGGAATGGTTCCCCTTTTTCTTTCAGAACTGTGTTATGTCACATTTCTATGTCGCTGCTGATTGCTCCTGATCCCATTTCCCTGTTCTATTGAGTCTGAGGGATCAATCTTTGTATTCCCAGACCTGAGCACAGTGTTTGGCATATAACAGGCACTCAACACATTTTTTATTCTGAATAAATAAATATGTGTCATTGTCAATCTGTCCACTGTTTTTCAATCTCAGAAAATTCATAACTAGATCAATTCGGTTTCAACTTGACTGATCTTGGCAAAAGTTTTTTACCAGCTACCAAGCTTCATCACCATATCCTGTGTTCATCATGAGATCTAAGCTGAACAATGTTTACAACGAGGGCAGACAGAAGGGGAGTGTAGAATGGAGGGATGTCAATACCCGCTACTTGAGGACAGTTTGGTGTTGATTGCTATACACCACCTGCTCAAGTCTAAAGAAAGTAATTATGTCCATTGAACAAGCCCCTCATAACCTTTTCTCCTTGCCTTTCTGCTGTTTCCTTTGATGACTCAGATAACTTGCTTTCTTAGCTTGCATTTGAATATTTCATCTTTGCAGTTTGGGTGTTAATTCTTCATTAGATGTCTAGTAGAGTTTTCCAATAAAACATATGTTCCTATATATTTCTTTTCTCTGATCTATTTAGATACAAATTTAATTTCTTTAATAATTATTAAACTATTCAGATTAATTTTTTTATAATGGTTGAGTTTTGGTAGCCATGGCCTTTGAGAAATGATCCATTTCTTCTGGGTTGTTGAATTTAAGAGACTAGAGGTATTGTTAGTGTTGCAATAATAATTTTGAAGGCAGAAGCATGTGTAGTGATATCCCATATCATTCCTGATACTAGATACTGGTAATTCGTGTCTTCTGTTTTTTGTTTGTTTGTTTGTTTTGTTTTG
>NW_006376839.1:0-1217 GCF_000327345.1 Myotis davidii | reverse complement strand
TTGGGTGGCTGAACTGCTTTGGCTTTGGAATGCTCCAACTTCAGACGTGAGGGACGCTACACAATGGGCAGTTCCAGAGTTACGAGTTTCTCCCGCATACCAAATACATTAAGTAGCAGTGGAGTGCTTGGAAGAGCTCTGGCACCCGGCCACTCTGTAACAGGAACTTGCTTGGCAAAGAGCTGCTTTAAGCACATTTGCTGCGTGCATACTTGCAGCCATTTCTTCCCCTGTTAGTCCCCCTGGAAACTGACATGGGTGGGCCAGTTCTCTGAGGATGTCCACCAGCTGAATACAATGAAAAGGCCATTCCTAGAATTGGCCACGTGGGCTCCGTCCACGATCTCCGATGATCCTCCCACTGCTCACGCCATAATGCATGGTATGTGTTCCTACCACATGCAAGATTCTCCTCTGGGCTGGGCTGAGCCTTTATATTGTATTACGAAGCATTATCACGGGAGATGAAATCAAAACCAGGAAGGAGGTAAATAGTGTCGGCTCTATCACAAAACTGGCAAGATCAGATACGTCAAGCTTTTGTAAGAAAGAATGAAAACAACCACAACGCTGATAGTGGAATCTAATTGTCGCAGTTAACCATTTAAATATATGTCAAACATATCTGAGAAGCAGGCTTCCTTTTCCAGTATGTTAACAGCGTAAAAGGAGGACCTATAGCCGGGAGGATAAAGCCCGCTAGTAAAACATAACCGATGTATGTTGCAAAAAGAGTATTTGTCATCAAACAATGCTTCCATTGTAAAACAATTCCAACCCATGCATGAAAGATTCCAAACGCCAGTACAGCATTCAATTTGATACTGGAGTTTTATCATATTATTTCATGCGAAAAAATTATATACTCAATCTGCCTGACAGCTTTGCATATAAAGAACAGTTTCTGCATGACAAATGCGGTGAGCTTATTAAGTTACCAATACACTGCCAAGCCATATTGTCTCAGCGACAGCTGACCCAAAATATTTTCAAATGATTTTTTTAAAGGGCAATGCGGGAAAGGCTGAGCAACCGCATGTTCTGACTTTAATAAAAGTCACAACGGCAGGAACAGTTACTTTCTATCTAATTAGAACAAATCATCCATAAGCCGCATTTAGTCCATATTTAGTCTGTCACAGACTTTTATTTTTGGAGGAAGTTGGAAATATTAGTTTTTGATTTATCATCTGCTGCCTCACAGCTGTAAAAAAAAA
>NW_006376838.1:0-1216 GCF_000327345.1 Myotis davidii | reverse complement strand
AAAAGTTTGTGATGATGTTATCTTAAGCCTGTGAGCTAAAAATCCTATGTTCCTATGGTATTGGCTGGCACTTTTCTGTGAAAGTGATGCTTTTAACTTTTTTTTTTCCTTTTAAGATCTCATATATCCTTAGGACAGTGGAAATAATTAAATAATTTACTTTAATGTATCTTTCCTTCTAGCTTATTCTAAATAGGAATAATCAGAAAGTAGGTGACAATGTTAATTAGAAATAGAGGATAATTTGGCTGATGTTAATAATTGAGAAGTGAATGCTCAACAGTAAGGTGCTTAACAGATGGGTTCATGACTCATGTTCTAACTAGTTTCCAAAGTTGAATTTATCGCAAGGACACATGAACACAGGTGGTTGTTACAGGGAAGAGGCAGATAATTTGGACTTACATTTTAGAGAGAGATAGAAAGCTACAGTGTATTGCTGGCATCCATTCTTTACTAAATTCTTTGGCTCATCAGCGTCATACTTGATGGTTGAATCACAACTTGCCTCTATTGATGAAGGGTCATTTGAAAGGTCTAACATTATTTAGATGACATACCTTTTATTCTAGAAATATCTTGAGTAGTCCCACATAGACCAGAATAGTACCAAGGAAAGTAAAAGATTTCCTGGGAATCCAGCTATGCTATTGTGAGGAATGGATATATTAGGTCATTTAGATTTTTTGTTAGACTTTGAATTTTCTTTTTTTGGGTTTAAGTGCTCTGTAAGACCATAAAGGAAGCCAGTGTATTAAGAAAGTTTTAAGTTAGTACATTTCCAATACTATACAAATGCACCCTTCATATACTAGTATACCTACCCCCCAACACATAGCCAAGATTTCTTTTCTCAGAATTATCTAAGGGAAAATTTAAATAAGCAATAATATGAAACCCCATGATGCCAAGATCTTTATTAAAATAGCGATTTTTCACCTTTCTTATTGGTCTGATTTGCCCTGTCTTCAGAAGCCTGTGCAGCTGAAGATGAGTCATTAAGAGAAAATGGCATCAGTAAAACTGTATTTTCACAATAATGCTTTCTAAACTGGTCATCTACCTAAAATTGACTTGAGGCTGAAAGCAGTTTCTATCATGAAAGGAAAGAGTAGTTAGTATTAAAATTGGTCTGGAAGTGTCTGAAGTTCTCTGCCTTGACAGCTCTTAGCCTTTTATTAACGTACTAGAGGCCCGATGCATGAAATTCGTGCAA
>NW_006376837.1:0-1217 GCF_000327345.1 Myotis davidii | reverse complement strand
CCACAGGCCGATGCTGTATCCACTGAGCCAACCCGGCTATGGCTAAGACAGATTTTTAAAAGATATTTGAGATGTTGTCTAGAGAATTTATATACTGCAGATATACAAGAGTGAATGCAAAGACTGATTAGGAAGTTACTACAAACTTCGGTTAAGAAATGATAATGAGTTGAACTAGGATGTTAGGAGTGGAGATGGAAGATAGGGGGTATATTAATTTGTATATGTTATTTGATAGTGGAAATAAGAGAGAGGAGGTCAGACTTTATTTACTCCAGAATGTTTACTGGCTCCCTCTAATCAAGGTTAGTGCCCATTTATATGCATTACCTCAGCCTTAGAAGTGGCCACATTTTATTGTGAGCATTCATCTCCCTCCTGAGTGTAGAACCTATTGAACGCAAAAATGTATATTTTTATCTCTGTAGTTTCAGTTTCAAATGCAATACCTACATTATTCTTTGCTAGAAAAATGTAAACAATTTTTGGAGGAGAAGGCATTTTGGAAACTCCAGGTGAACTTTGACTTTCTGGGTGCTCCTAAAATTCAACTTTTTTCTTTTCTTCCTGTTCTCCAGAACACATCTGTGTGTGAATGTACAAGAAGCCATAACCTACGGTTTTACAGACAGTATGTACATGACTAGCTGAAGTAAAACAGACTCAGTTAATCATGGCTTTAAAAGCTCACATTTGGAGAGGGTTTGACTCAAGTCATAGCAATGATAACGGTGAACAGACATACGTTTAATAACAAGACTGTGGAATGTTAGAAAGAGCACTAGATTTATAACCATGAAACCTTGGTTTGATACTGACTAGTTGCAAAGAATTGAATGAAATGAAGGGATTGCTTGGCATTTACATGTAGACAAGTGTGCCTTTCCTTGTACTTCTCCATACATATGCAAGTACTCTGCCTCTCTCATTAGCTTTCCTCTGCTATTCCTATGGCTACATCCCACAGAGAGTTGCTAGCACCTCCCAGGCATAAATAAGAGAATCAATTTCCATAAATGATACAGCCGGAGTAAATTCCAACACTTGGCAAGCGGCCATTTCTCGAGGTTTACAGCAATGCTTCCAGCATCACAAATCTGCTGTGCTGGGGCATGTGAAGAAGTGAAACAGCAGGCCCTTTAGTCATCCGCAACCTGCAGGGCTGTGGTGAGCCCTCCACAGGCTGAATAGCTAGAGGATGTGCTTTAAAAGGCCCC
>NW_006376836.1:0-1217 GCF_000327345.1 Myotis davidii | reverse complement strand
TGAAACATCTGAAAATAAATGGGTTTATCCTGGTTACTGGTACTCCTGTGTATTTCTCGGTCACTTGGTAAATTCTGTAACAAAACTGAACCCCAGCTCTGCTCTGAAAAGAGTCCTTCCCCTCCTGCTCTTTCCAGTACAGTCTATGAATTTTCTGAAACTTCAGGAATCTCAACTTTGGGATACGGTTCCAACTGCTTCTTCTGAACCATTATTCACCCCCCACCTTGTAGCATCTTTATCTGCTCAGCCTCACTGTCCTCCACCAACTTCCTTTTACATTTTTCATCTTCTAAAAACTTCATGACTTAATTCACAGTCTTCCTCTCCATTCCAAGTTTTGCCCTTATTCCCAGAAAGTTGAACATACAGGTGGACAATATACTCAAAAGGGGGCCTCAAACATTCCTTTATTTCCATTATTTTATTTCCCACATTCTAGTTCTGCTACCCACATCCCACGGACAGACCTTATTCTTCTGTCATCAACTGAAATGTTTGTGTTTGATTTCCTAAATTTAAACATTGCAATCTAATAACTACAACTCCTGTCCTTTCACTCAGCTACTTGCACAATTCTCATAGCTACAAAGTGGCCCAATAGTTACAGCAAATACTCTGGATTCAGAGACTCTAGGCTTAATAGCAATTCTTTCATGTGCAAAATGAAAGAACATGAGCAAGTTTCTTAATCTCTCTAAACTTCTGCTTTTTTTTCTTTTAGAAATAATAGCTGTTGTTGAGAGGATAATATAACCCATAACATTTAGCAGATGCTACTGAGGAAGTATGCAATCACAGTTCTTTTTATGATGTTTGATCTTATTGCGACCTCTAGTCACTTCATCTAATATTTTTTATTAACCCATAGACACTCAAAAAAGGCATATCACTTAGCATGCTATTGTTAGGACCATGGAGCTACTCAGAAAATTGTAATGTTAATTAATTAATAAATATATGCTACCATAAATTTAAAAACCTCCAGCCTCTATGAGACCCAAGGTCACCCAACAAGTTTCATTTCTTACTCATCTTTCTCCTCTTTTCCAAAGCAGTTATTACAAACACTCTCTACTTTTCTCAAACATCAAACCTTGCTTCCTGACTTCTGAGGTATTTAAACCTAGGTGTTTTCCTTTCTCTCCTGCTATCCTGCTCTACTGGCTTTCTTTACCAGCATTGAATCAGGTATGTGTCTCCCCTGGCAAAAAAAA
>NW_006376835.1:0-1216 GCF_000327345.1 Myotis davidii | reverse complement strand
AATGTTTAGCAGCATCCCTGGCCTCTGCCCACTCAGTGCCAGTAGCAAATCCCCTCCCCCAAATTGTGACAACCAAAAATATCTCCAGATATTGCCAATAACCTCTGGGAGAGTGGGGCAAAATTGCCCACAATTGAGAATCACTGTTCCAAAGAAACCAATAATTTATATGGAATTAGTAGGCCAATTATGTCAGGTTGAATCTGCACTTACTTATTAAGCTTTCCTGTAAGTAAATAATAAGACCATCTTAGGCATGTGCCTGTGGCTTTGGACCATACCAAAGTCACACTCTCATAATCGTTACCTGCTCTATTTGCACCAATGTTGCAATGTGGTCCTGAATAAAACTCTCAGCATCAAAGCTTACGTTCTGCCTTTATTTCATCTCTCTTCCTTTTTCCTCTTTTTGTTGTGTCCATCTCCCAGCCTCTTGACCACCAACTGACTTAAATATGATACCTCTTTGAAGAATGTTTTCTAGAAGGCAATGCTTCATGTAAAGAAATGAATCCCTGGTGGTGGAGTTTCAGGCAGCAGGGCTCAGGTAGTCTGGGAGAAAGTTCTCTCCACTGTCTTTAAATCATACCAGGCAGAGGCCACCAAATCCCTCTGTTTGTACGCTTGGCTCTCAGAGCAGACCATGTTGTTAGTGTCCACTAACCACTGGCAATAGTAGAGTTTGGGGTAGCTTTGCTGGGAAATACATCTGCTCTGAAAAGAAGGATCTTGGCTCAAAGGAAATGGAAGCTTTTTGCCCCAGGAAAGGAATAAATGTAACCAATGGTTCTTACAGAGCTCTTTGCCCAAGTAATTTTGGTCAGGTTAAGTGTGTCAGCAAATTGAACCAAGTGCTACCATCAGAGATTATGAAATGCAGAGTCTAACGGCAATAAGGTTACAGTAAATGTGAGGGTTCTGGGCTTATAATGGGGAATTTGGGTGAGTGAGAGCCAAAGAAAAGTTGGTAAGACAAACCAACAGCAACCATAGGGTAACCATACAGAACTATTCTTTGACACTTTATGAGAACAGGCATTAGCATCATTTGCAAAGCTATATTTGATCATCAGGTACATGTTAGAGAGGACCTCTGTTCAAAGGATTCTCATGCTATATATTCTGAAAAGTTCCTTCAATCGTCTTAGTAGAAATGTTTATTCAATCAACATAATGAGTCCTAGCCAGTGTGGCTCAGTTGGTTGAACGTCATCCC
>NW_006376834.1:0-1216 GCF_000327345.1 Myotis davidii | reverse complement strand
TGACCCCAGAAGTTTAAGAACCCACTTGTTAGATTTCAGAACCCAAAATCAGAATGGAGAAGCTGAAAGGGTCCCCAGGGGTCATGCTGCTGTCTAAGCGATTACAGGGACCTTCCAGGGGGGAGTTGGCTCTAGCTCTGGTTCCATCTGAAACTCCTGTGAAGCCCCACCTAGCACCCCACCCTCTCTTTGCCTTTTTTTGGTGGGAGTGGGGCGGTCCCAAACTCCTGCATCCCAAAACTACTGGATCAGAATCTACAATTTAATAATATCCCCAGGTAATATACATATATACCATGATCTCCTTCTCCAACCTCCTTCCACCCAGACACTACCTGTGCTCGGACTTCCTCATAGCATGTTGGAAATGTGTCCTCAATCAAAAGAGTCCGCTTTCTTTTTCCAAACCCAACCCCAACCATCAACTTCATCGCTCAGATGCTGGCAGTGGCTACAGATAGGAGCAATAAAGACAAATTGAAGGTGAGAGCAGGTAGGTGTCCTTGAGTGGAGAGCCTTTACCTTCCCATCTGCCACTCTCCTCAGAGGGTTTGGCTGACTGAACAATATGTCCAAATCCAAGTCATTATAAAAATGGCCAAATCCCCCATCTAGGGAGTCAGTAGCCCACCTTGCTCCTGCTGGTCCTGGGGAGTCCTAAATGTGGGCTCCTTCAAGGAGAAATTTTACCAGAACCAGAAAGGGAAGTTTCCCATTCAGACTGGTCAGCACAGAGTACAGACTAAATTTGCTATCTACAACATCTGCCTAGTGCTGATAGAAGAGACATAACTCATGACAGAAGAAAAGGAGATACCCTGGCTCCCTTCTAGTCTCCCCTGTTAAAGTAAAGATTGTTAGGTGGCTTTCTTTTCTGTGGGGTTTACCTTTTAGTGCCTGGAGGAGCTACCATCAATAATCAAATGAAATTCTTCTTTCAAAACATCAACACAACTTGCCAAAGATTAGTAAAGATTGATGCAGAAAAATAGAGTAACACACACCTTGCATTTCCACACTTTGACATACTGAGAAAAAGCATCAGTGGCCCCTTAGTTTGCTGGCAAATGAACCAAGTGCAGGATCCTGTCATCACTAAGCTCCAATTGCAGGATAACCAGATGCCAAATAGTTCAATCTGAACCATTTTCTGACATTGTATTCCAGTACCTGCCAGTAGGGTTCCCCATCAGTTCCTGTTGTCTAAATGTCACTG
>NW_006376833.1:0-1217 GCF_000327345.1 Myotis davidii | reverse complement strand
ACAGTGGCTCTTTGTCTAACAGATGGGCTGGTCTGACATTCATGGATTCCAATCTTCCTTAAGGCTCACATCACTGTTTCCCTCCCTTTTTGCTGATAAACACCAGACCTGGCAATCTCCCTGCTTAATAATTAACTAACCACATTCCCATGTCACATGGTCCTTGCCACACTTCTTCACCTTTCCCAGAGGCAGAAACACGCAGATGCTTTAAAATCTGGGCTCAGCGCACAATTTTGGCTACACGGGCATACACATTTTCAAAGTGGGGGTAACAGAACAAAGGTCCTCCCTCTCTCTTCCTTTCTCCTCCTCCCTGTCCTATCAGCCCACGTCCCACCCCCTCCATTGGACCTGGGAAAGTGTCACAAGCCACCTTCGTAAAGTTGCTACTCTGAGTCATCCTTTCTGGACCCAAGCATTTCAGACTTCAGGAAGAAACGAGTTTAATAGTTAACCCCAAGGGAGCAAAGGGCATTTAGAACAAGATCCGGAGCCCCGGGAGGCAAAGAGAGAAAGTCGCATAGGCAGAGAGACAGGCAAAGGAAGAGAGTCACCAAGTCCCGGATGTAAGAACAGGAGCCACCACGGCCAAGTTCTTTACCGAGCTTTCTCCTTGCTCAGTACGTTCATCCGACGCCCAAGGCAAGCAGCAGCCTGCGCCCCCACTCTCTGCCTGTGCTAACAGAGCGCAGGGTGGTGGTTTTGCTGACGCAACTCCAGCATGAACCTCCTAAACCTCTAGACTTAGGAAGCTTCCCACAGAAGACAAATGGAACGATGTCTCAATTAAAGTGTGCTCAGGAAAGAGGCTCCTTTATAATCAAGGCTAAGTCTCCAATATACCCGAGAACTACGGTTTGCCATGGGAGAGAAAGCACAACCACGGATTGCTTTTATTGCTTTCTTAACAGGCTGTAAAACTGCTGGGGGAGCCTGACCAGGGAGTGAACAGATGCTATTTTGCAGTTCTGTGAAATTATTTCCTATGAAATCTTGAGTTTTAAAGATGGTGTTTGGTAAGTTATTTACATGGAACTTTCAGTTTCAAAAGCTAGGTAGCTAATAACGTAAGGATCCAATGCAAAATTATTTTTGCTCTCTCTTTCAACTTACAGCCACAAATCCAGAGCTATATTTCTGACCCACCTTTGAATCTCCTTGCTCCTCAATACCCGAGGAATATAGCAAAAGTGACAGCATAGGTCAGTGATGGC